>NC_070583.1:34141141-34159611 GCF_027409825.1 Scomber japonicus | reverse complement strand
GAAGGACAGATGGAAGAAAGGACAGAAGGAAGAAGTGATGAGTGTGTTTTGGAGGACAGACGAACATTGAACTCAAATCAAGTTTTTCTGGCCTGAAGTCTTTTTCTTGTCTTTCTTTCAGGTTGGCAGGGGGGAGGAAAGAAAGAGAAGGAGGAAGGAAGGAAGGAAGAGAGAAAGAAAGAGTGGATGGAAATATAGAAGGAAGGAAGAGAAGACAGGAAGGCAATAAAGAAAGAACAGATAGAAGGAAGGAAAGGAAGGAGGGAATGAAGAGAAGACAGGAAGGAAGGGAGGAAGGAGGGAGGAGGAAGGAAGTCAGAAGGAAGGAATGAAGGAGGGAGGAAGGAAGGAGGGGAGGGAAAGAAAGAAGGAGGGAGGGAGGAAGGACAGAAGGAAGGAAGGAAGGGAGGAAGGAGGGAGGAAGGAAGGACAGAAGGAAGGAAGGAAGGACAGAAGGAAGGAATGAAGGAAAGAAGGAGGGAGGAAGGAAGGACAGAAGGAAGGAAGGAAGGACAGAAGGGAAAGAATGAAGGAAAGAAGGAGGGAAGGGAGGAAGGAGGGAGAAAAGAAGGAAGGACAGAAGGAAGAAAGGGAGGAAGGACAGAAGGAAGAAGTGATGAGTGTGTTTTGGAAGACAGACGAACATTGAACTCAAACCAAGTCTTTTTTCTTTTTTGTCTTTCTTTCAGGTTGGCAGCAGTTTAACGGCAGCCGGCGGAGTTTTAACGGGAGCCGGCGGAGTTTAACGGGAGCCGCGGAGTTTTAACGGGAGACGGCGGAGTTTAACGGCAGCCGGCGGAGTTTAACGGCAGCCGGCGGAGTTTAACGGCAGCCGGCGGAGTTTAACGGGAGCCGGCGGAGTTTAACGGGAGCCAGCGGAGTTTAACGGGAGCCAGCGGAGTCGTCACTCAACACAGCGAGCTCTTCAATCAGTGAGTACCCAAAAAACACACAAAAGAAAAGGATAAAACTGTCACCACATATAAATAATATACAATAAAACCATAGGTCCCCACAAGTCACATAAACCAACTAAATGTCCCCATATATGAAAAAATAAATGTGTAAACTAGGGCTGTCAGCGTTTACGTGTTAATCGCGATAAGATTAATTAAATCCATAACGCGTTTTTTTTTTTAAATCTCATTTTAATGTTGCAAGCCTTTTTGTCCCTTCTACTCCCCCGTAGACGGCTCCTCTAGCTGTAGCGCTATGCTTTGAAGTGGCCTCCTGCAGTAAACCTACCGCGCTGATGGAAAGTAAGAGAGCTACTGGACTTTTGAACGGCTTGTTTAACTTTAAAACACTTCCAGACGCTTCAGTTGACAAGTCAAAAGTAAAATGCAACCTGTGTCAAACGGAGTTTAACTACCACCGGAGTACGTGGAGTTTGAGTTAGCACCTCCACGCTAAACACCCAGGTGCAGCCAAGCCAGCCTCAGCTCCACCAAAGGACCATTTTGGAGTGTGGGAGTCGCAGCAGAGCCGTGATTGATTCCCAGTTAAGACACTCTGGTAAGAAATGCTTTACATTATGGGCTTAAAACTGCCTTCAAATGGAAAATAACACGATTTTAAACATGCAATTCAAAACGCCATTAATCGCGATTAACTATGGAAATTATGCGATTAATCTCGATTTTAAAAAAATTATCGTTTGACAGCCCTAAAACAAACTAAATGTCCCCATATATGAAAAAATAAATGTAACAAACCAAACGTCCCCATATATCACATTAATGAAACTGAAATGTGTGACCTGTGCTTGTCCGCTGTGAGGAACTTTTGGTTCTCCTCCAACAATCACACGACTGTTTTGAAACCTTCGTCACGGCTTCACTGATCCCATCAAATCAAACCGTGTCTCCTAGAAAATGAGGTTTATATTCAGTCTGATTGTTTTCCCGTTTACTTTACTGGTAATATAATAAGTTTGGTGTGAATGACGCATTATATAATCATGTCTGGACTGCTTCCTTGTAGATGAAGTTAAAGTGCTTTCAGTGAAACTTTTGACGCGTGTTTGGGTTTTGGTGGCAATAACAGGTTTGTCAGGTGGCTACTGTCTCTGTTTTACTGTCAATGGTTTTTATTTAACATTAATATATATATAAAGATCTCTGCAGGAGGATTAGGACACAGTTTCCTTTTAGTTTCACAGGTTTTAAACAGCTCTGACTATCTCAGTTTGTGTGTGTGTGTGTGTGTGTTCTTGTTTTAATGACGTTGTGGGGACCCGAGGCCGTGGGCATCATGGGGACTTCCCTCCAGTTAAGGGTATTTCTGTGTCTTAAAACATTTTTTTGTGACGATTTTTTAAATTTTATTGTCCAAGTGGAAGCTGTAACACAATTTGATCTGATGTGGGAAGGAAGGAAGGAAGGAAGGAAGGAAGGAAGGAAGGAAGGAAGGAAAGAAGGAAGGGAGGAAGAAGGAAGGAAAGGAAGGAAGGAAGGAAGGAAGGGAGGAAAGAAGGACAGAAGAAAGGAAAGAAGGAACAGTCAAAACAGACGGGGTCAATTTGACCCGTGGAGGACGACAGGAGGGTTAAGGATTAATCACCAATGTATTAATGACTGATGAGGCGTTCAAGTGTAAATTTAAGTGTAGGACATAATCTGAAATGCCTGAATATGAACAGTAAGGGTTAAATAAACTACATTTATATAACATTCAAATGATACACAACTTATTAAAAAGAATGACAAGTTAAAAAAAAGAGTCCAGTAGATTATAATAAGCTTCCTCCCTGGAGTTTTTATGCTTTTCTAGTCTCACAGGTTATATGGATCACGGTCACAGACCCCCTCATACGTATCTCCAGCCTCCATGGACCGCGGCTGTGAGCCCACACCTGTCATACTTCTATTAATATTATTATTATTATTATTATCTCTCTCTCTCTCTGTCTCTCCTCCGATGAGCAGATGGTCGCCCACCCTAGAGCCGGTTCTGCTTCAGGTTTCTTCCCATTAAAGTTAAAGTGGACTTTTTTTTTTTTGTCACTGAGTCCTTGCTCACGGGGGAATGAAGGGTCTAAATAAAGAGTCTGCTGCTTCTATGTGGGAAAGAAAAGTGACCTGAGAGAACTTCTGTCGTGAGTTAGTGCTTTATTAATAAATAAAGTGTTAGTAACCTATAATAGTTTTAGTCAATTACCCAACAATGGCCCTGATTGGAAATATAACCAATTGATGTATAATTAGTATTTCAGCACAATACAAGATATTGGAAAAAGGAAAACAACCAATATCTTGAGGGTAGAAATTTGACAGAGTCTTGAATATAAAAAGTAGTTTTTATAAAAATGTGTTTTATATGTTGGGTTTTCTTCTTTTCCTCACTATAATTGAGTTAACCACAAACCACAATCTGACTCAGGCTGCAACAGATTAGAGATGTTCAGCTCCACATCACAAATGTTCATCAATATTACTGAGTGAAATATGCAGATTAAAGTACAGAAAGCAGAGCAATAGAACAATCACATTGATAATGCAGAGGATTTTACACAGTGTATAAAACCAGTAAAAGGGGAAATGTTAAATATTCCCTATAAAAGATGGTCTAAATATGAACATAATCATAAAACCATCAATCCTTATGTGCTAAATGAATCGCTAATTTCCCTCCTAACTAACCAAGAATCAAAGTGAATCATGATTATACTTCATCTTTTGACAAACTACAGTTTAAATTCAACCTTTTCAGCTGTTTTGTTCTTAAAAAATCTCTTTTGTTAGAGCTTTATTCCCTTTCCTCCACTCTGCTGTGACTGCAGAGGAACACACTTAGGTCCAATCAAGTTATGGATAAATGTTCCTATTTCATTTCACAGAAAAACTCAAGCTTCCAGACGCGTTAAGAAAAAGGTGAAATCTCCGTTTTTTTATTTCCTGCAAAGCTTCAGACGAATGTTCAACTTTTATAATTCACTGAATGTGTTTTATCACATGTTCAGAGCTTACAGAGTCCAGTACGATGGTTGGATTTGTTTCCTAAATACAGGTTGTTTTATACTTCCTTCTGTCGTCCCTCCCTCCTTCTTTCCTCCCTCTTTCCTTCCTCCCTTCTTTCTTTCCTCCCTGCCTACCTCCTTCTCTCTTTCTTTCCTCCCCCACCTTCATTCTTTCCTTCCTTCCTCTTTTCCTTTCTCCCTCCCTCCCTCCTTCGTGATTTCCTCCCTTACTCCTACCTCCTTCTTTCTTTCCTCCGTCCTTCCTTCCTTTCCTTTCTCCCTGCCTCTCTCCTCTCCTTCCTCCCTTCCTTCTTCCTTCCTTCCTTCCTCGACTCAAAGACAACAGGGGGGTTCATCTAAAGCACCACTCCAATACTTGCTACTTTTGAAAAGATTTACTCGCATTATAACTAGATATCATCTTAAATTTTGGATATCGTAATATCCCGATATATCATCATAGTTGCCTTTTCCTTTTTTTTAAAGCTGCATTACTGTAAAATATATAATATTCTGAACTTACCAGACTGTTTCTAGCTGCTCTGTTATTTACCTTTTACCCACTTTGTCATTATATCAACATTACTGATGATTATTTATCAAAAATATATCGAGGTATTTGGTCAGAAATATTGTGATATTTGATTTTTTTCTCCATATCGCCCAGCCCTAAGTTGCGTTAGTGGCCTAAAAATATTTATATATTTCTACAATTATTCATTTTGTCCAGCTGCTATACATTTTTTGCACATTTTTTAAAAGGTTATTGTGAAGCCTGCTATTCAATATTCTTATTTTAGATAACATAAGAACATAATATTGTTATTTCATTAGGAGTGTTTTTCTATCTAAAGCCTCCAAACAGCATTTCTAATCACCCATTCACACACACACACACACACACACACACACACACACACACACACACACACACACACACACACACACACTCACACATCCACACACACACACACACACACACACACCACACACACACACACACACACCACACACACACACACACACACACACACACACCCCAACACACACACACCAAACCACTAACCGTCTAATTAATGGATAACCTCCTCTACCTCGAAGCCAAACAGCCACAGTAAGAAATATGCTGAAAATGCAAATTAAATCACATTTGTCTCATTGGATGTTTTTTTTTTTTTTTACCTGCATTGTCTCATTAGATGTTTCCTTTTCTTGATTAGGCTGCCGTTCATGTCTGCACTACTCAGGGAGTCATTAGTTCGAGTTGAGCGGTTAGAGCAGCTACAAGACCCCAAAAGAGTTGTAAACAGAATGTGAAATTAAGACCAGAGACGCTGGCGGTGCTCGTGATGCTCGTGGTGAGGGTAAAGTCTGGGTTTTTCACTCAGTCTCGTTAGTTGAGTCGAACAAACAACCCCAAAAAAAAAACCTGGCAATGAATCAACAAGTGTTCCTAGCTTGAGAGAAAACAGGTTGTTTGTCAGCTCCGTGGTTAAAGGTTACGGAGACTTCATCTGCTCTGTTAAAAAGGAGGAAGGAAGGAAGGAAGGAAGGGAGGAAGGTAGGGGGGAGGAAATAAAGAGAGAAGGAGGGAGGAAAGAAGGAAGGGAGGAAGGTAGGGGGAAGAAAGAAAGAGAGAAGGAGGGAGGAAAGAAGGAAGGAAGGAAGGAAGGAAGGAAGGAAGGAATGAAGGAAGGAAGGTAGCTGGAGGAAAAAAGGAAAGAAAGAGAGAAGGAGGTAGGTAGGGAGAAAGGAAAAGAGGAAGGAAGGAAAGAAGGAAGGGAGGAAGGAAGGGAGGGAGGAAGGAAAGAAGGGAGGAAGGTAGGGGGGAAGAAAGAAAGAGAGAAGGAGGGAGGAAAGAAGGGAGGAAGGAAGGAAGGAAGGAAGGAATGAAGGAAGGAAGGTAGGGGGAGGAAAAAAGGAAAGAAAGAGAGAAGGAGAGAGGTAGGGAGAAAGGAAAAGAGGAAGGAAGGAAAGAAGGAAGGTGGGAGGAAGGAAGGGAGGGAGGAAGGAAAGAAGGGAGGAAGGTAGGGGGGAAGAAAGAAAGAGAGAAGGAGGGAGGAAGGAAGGAAGGAAGGAAGGAATGAAGGTAGGGGGAGGAAAAAAGGAAAGAAAGAGAGAAGGAGGGAGGTAGGGAGAAAGGAAAAGAGGAAGGAAGGAAAGAAGGAAGGGGAGGAAGGAAGGGGGGAAAAAGAAAGAGAGAAGGAGGGAGGAAAAGAAGGAAGGGAGGGAGGAAGGAAGGAATGGAAGGAAGGAAGGTAGGGGGAGGAAAAGGAAGAAGAGAAAGAGAGGAAGGAGGGAGGTAGGGAGAAGGAAAGAGGAAAGGAAGAAGGAAAGAAGGAAGGGAGGAGGAAGGGAGGAAGGAAGGCGGCATTGAGGGAGGTTCGGGAAGAAAGAAGGAGAGAACGAGGGAGGAAAGAAGGAAGGAAGGAAGGAAGGAAGGAAGGAAGGAAGGAATGAAGGAAGGAAGGAAGGTAGCTGGAGGAAAAAAGGAAAGAAAGAGAGAAGGAGGTAGGTAGGGAGAAAGGAAAAGAGGAAGGAAGGAAAGAAGGAAGGGAGGAAGGAAGGGAGGGAGGAAGGAAAGAAGGGAGGAAGGTAGGGGAGAAGAAAGAAAGAGAAGGAGGGAGGAAAGAAGGAAGGGAGGAAGGTAGGGGGAAGAAAGAAAGAGAAAAGGAGGGAGGAAAGAAGGAAGGAAGGAAGGAAGGAATGAAGGAAGGAAGGTAGGGGGAGGAAAAAAGGAAAGAAAGAGAGAAGGAGGGAGGTAGGGAGAAACGAAAAGAGGAAAGAAGGAAAGAAGGAAGGGAGGAAGGAAGGGAGGGAGGAAGGAAAGAAGGGAGGAAGGTAGGGGGGAAGAAAGAAAGAGAGAAGGAGGGAGGAAAGAAGGAAGGAAGGAAGGAAGGAAGGTAGCTGGAGGAAAAAAGGAAAGAAAGAGAGAAGGAGGTAGGTAGGGAGAAAGGAAAAGAGGAAGGAAGGAAGGAAAGAAGGGAGGAAAGTAGGGGGGAAGAAAGAAAGAGAGAAGGAGGGAGGAAAGAAGGAAGGAAGGAAGGAAGGAAGGAATGAAGGAAGGAAGGTAGCTGGAGGAAAAAAGGAAAGAAAGAGAGAAGGAGGGAGGTAGGGAGAAAGGAAAAGAGGAAGGAAGGAAAGAAGGAAGGGAGGAAGGTAGGAAGGAAGGAAGGAGAATGTGAAATTAAGACCAGAGACGCTGGCGGTGCTCGTGGTGCTCGTGGTGCTCGTGGTGCTCGTGGTGCTCGTGGTGCTCGTGGTGCTGGTGGTGAGGGTAAAGTCTGGGTTTTCACTCAGTCTCGTTAGTTGAGTCGAACAAACAACCCAAAAACAAAAAACAAAAAAACCCTGGCAATGAATCAACAAGTGTTCCTAGCTTGAGAGAAAACAGGTTGTTTGTCAGCTCCGTGGTTAAAAGGTTAAGGAGACTTCATCTGCTCTGGTAAAAAGGAGTTGTGGTGGAAATGCAGACACTGATTGATCTAAAGGTTAAATGAAGTTATTATTGATCAGTGAGGAGGAAGCAGAACTCACACACAGCAAAGTGTCCCTCTGTCTGTCTTACTATGAAAAAACAAACTAGCCTCTTTTTTTGTGCAGTAAAAGACAAAAAAACAACCCAAGATTGGTCAAACATAAGCTTATTATATTATATTTATATACACATTGTGACTCCTTTCTTCTCCCAACTCATCGCTCCTCTGAATGACAGATATACCGGTGACAACACGCATGTCAAACATGATTTCACACATCCCTCGGACACAGGAAACAAAGACCTTCAAGCCATAAACTATTATTTGACACCTTACCGTTGTTCCACACATCCTCATCTTATCTTGACGTCATGGGTCACCACTTAAAAATCCGGTATTAAAAATGATAAACCAACCATTTGATCTCCACACTGACAACTTTCTTACTTGTTTTTTGCTATTTTTTATTTCCCATCTTATATATTACATTATTTTTCTTTCCCCTTTCTTTTTTGTTCTTCTTTAACATTGCTTCATGCTCCTTTAAGGCCCTTTTAATGTGAAGCAGTTGTAGTTTATTTTGTTGTAAAACACATAGAGCTGCATTTCTTGTATGAAAGGAGCTATACAAAAAGTAGATAGTAGTAGTAATAAGAGTACTAGTAGTAGTAGTAATAGTAGTAGTAATAAGAGTACTAAGAGTACTAGTAGAAGTAGTAATAGTAGTAGTAATAAAAGTACTAAGAGTACTAGTAGAAGTAGTAATAGTCATAATAGTAGTAGTAGTAATAGTATTAGTAGTATTAGTAGAAGTAACAAGAGTACTAGTAGTAGTAGTAGTAGTAGTAATAGTCATAATAGTAGTAGTAGTAGTAGTAGTAGTAGTAGTATTAGTAGTATTAGTAGAAGTAACAAGAGTACTAGTAGTAGTAGTAGTAGTAGTAGTAATAGTCATAATAGTAGTAGTAGTAGTAGTAGTAGTAGTAGTAATAGTAGTAGTAATAAAAGTACTAAGAGTACTAGTAGAAGTAGTAATAGTCATAATAGTAGTAGTAGTAGTCATAGTATTAGTAGTATTAGTAGAAGTAACAAGAGTACTAGTAGTAGTAGTAGTAGTAGTAATAGTCATAATAGTAGTAGTAGTAGTAGTAGTAGTAGTAGTAGTATTAGTATTAGTAGTATTAGTAGAAGTAACAAGAGTACTAGTAGTAGTAGTAGTAGTAGTAGTAGTAGTAGTAATAGTATTAGTAGTATTAGTAGAAGTAACAAGAGTACTAGTAGTAGTAGTAGTAATAGTATTAGTAGAAGTAACAAGAGTACTAGTAGTAGTAGTAGTAGTAGTATTAGTAGAAGTAACAAGAGTACTAGTAGTAGTAGTAGTAGTAGTAGTAGTAGTAGTAATAGTATTAGTAGTATTAGTAGAAGTAACAAGAGTACTAGTAGTAGTAGTAGTAATAGTATTAGTAGAAGTAACAAGAGTACTAGTAGTAGTAGTAGTAATAGTATTAGTAGAAGTAACAAGAGTACTAGTAGTAGTAGTAGTAGTAGTAGTAGTAATAGTATTAGTAGAAGTAACAAGAGTACTAGTAGTAGTAGTAGTAGTAGTAGTCATAACAGTAGTAGTAGGGTTACCGAGTATAAGTAGAAGAAGGATGTGAAGCTTTCTCTATTGTAACTATGATTTGTCGGCACGTAACACTCGAGGTGCTCCTCTCTAACTGACCAGAGCAGCAACAACAACCTCTCACTTCAGTTCCTACTATCAAAATAACTTAAAATTAATTCAGTAGCATAAAATGAATTCTTAGACACAAATTATGAGTATTACCCGCTGACACCTACTGACACCCTCTGACACCTGCCTAAAAGCTTCGAAACAAACCCTGCACCACAAGTCAAGCATAAAGCTCTTCTACCTTCTACACTGTGGCCTCTTCTGTCTTTTTTCTTTACAGCACCGAATGAGATTTTTCTTGTAGACAACGTTCGAATATTGTGTCCCCGATGGCCCCCCCCCCCTTGTCTCTTGTCTTTAGGGCTGATCTGGCCGCTCGCACAGACAGACCGCCAGTCCGGCACCATTAGTCAGACAGAGGTGAGTGCGTCTTGTCGATCGGAGGCGGGGCCCCTTCACAATGAGTTGTAAGGTTCCTCTAATGGGGTCAGCCGGCTCTGGCCTCATTCTGCAGCCCGAGAATTATTTCTAGACGGAGCCGCGGACTCTATCAGTCCGAACGCAGCCAGGGCTATTTTGGCCCACGCTGTCATGCACATAAACACATAAAGGATTATTACTGAGACTACATAGGGATCAACAACACACACACACACACACACACACACACACACACAGGGACGCACATTACGGGCTTATACAAACGTAAGAGTTATTACCTCACACGATTATGAGCAGAAACACGAGGTAAGAAGACACAATAGTCTCACCTCAAAACTTCCTCTATGTGATCATAGCACTTTTATAGCTCTATTAGGTTTCCGTGTGTGTGTGTGTGTGTGTGTGTGTGTGTGTGTGTGTGTGTGTGTGTGGTGATGATAGCATGCGGGCAATGATTGGATCTTTAACCTCTCCCGTAATGACAATCATGATGGCAGTGAAGTAGAGATGAGAGTAGAGAGAGGGGGGGGAAAAAAAAAAGAGGGATGGCGAGGCAATGATACTTACGGCTTGTATCGGAGAGGTTGAGAGGTAGGATGAGAGAGGGAGGAGCGGAAAAAAAGATGGAGATGGAGGGGACTGGGCTCGGAGAAGGTGATGGAGGGGTCAGGGAGAAACGAGGAGGAGAGGAGAGGAGGGGAGATGTCAGAGGGGTAAATGTGAGGTGGAGGACATTGCGGAGGGGGAGAGAGAGAGAGCGTGAAGGATGGAGGGAAGAGATGAAGGCTGAGATCAATGACGGGGAGACGTGGAGGAGAATGGATGAAGAGGAGGGGGGGAAGGGGGGAAGGGGGGCGGGGGGGTTAGATGCACAGAGGGCAGCGAGGATGAAGGACAGAGGAAGTTTGGAAGGACGGAGGGGGATAAAAAGCAGTGGGATGGATGGATGGATGGATGGGGGGCAGAGGTGGAGGACAAGGTGGACAGGAAAGGAAATAGAGGATAAGCCAATGGATGGAGAGAAAAGAGAAAAGAAGAGAGAGGAGAGAGAGATTTAGAAAGAGGGGAGAGAGGAAGAGAGAGGACGGATGTAGAGGACGAATTAAGGAATAAATGGAGGGATACAGAGAGAAGGATGTTGGGATAAAGGAGGGATGTTGAGAGGTAGAAGAAGAGGGGGATGGAGGAGGATAAAGAGGCCACTATGTCTCATTAAAGTTGGATCAGGAGCTAAGCTGGAAAGGTAATTGTGTGGTTTGGTCCAGTGTTGACTGGTCTAGTCCGGGTTTGGCACACTAACCCCGCGACTCTTGGGTTTATTAACCTGCTAGCTGCCGGCCGGCCGGGTCTCGTGCAGCTGGTTGGACTCCGCAGATTGCCGGAGAGGATTAGCTGCCGGTCATGGGTCCTGCCTTCACTTCAATCTTACTTTTAAATAAAGCTCAAAGCCTCCTGTCGGCTCAGCGCTGAGCAGACAAACCAGGTACTCTCTGATTTCAGAAGAGTTCCCCTGATACACACACCTCCTATTAACCCTCCTGTTGTCCTCGAGTCAAGGAAGGAAGGGAGGAAAGGAGGGAGGAGGACAGAGGAAAGAAGGAAGGAAGGAAATGAGAGAGGCAAGACAAACAGAGGAAAGAAGAAAGAAAGGGAGGAAGGAAGGGAAGGAAGGAAAGGAGGGAGGAAAGAAGGAAGGGAGGAAAGGAGGGAAGGAAAGAGGGAGGAAGGGAGGACTGAAGGAAAGAAGGGAGGAAGGAAGGAAGGAGTGAAGGAAGGAGGGAGGAAATAAGGAAGGAAGGAAGGAGGGAAGGAAAGAAGGACAGAGGAAAGAATGAAGGATGGGAGGAAGGATGGAAGGAGGGAAGGAAAGAAGGAGGGTGAAAAGAAGGAAGGAAGGGAAGGAAGGGAGGAAGGAAGGGGGGAGGGAGGAAAGAAGGACAGAGGAAAGAAGGAGGAAAGAAGGAAGGAAGGGAGGAAAGAAGGACAGAGGAAAGAAGGAAAGAGGGAGGAAGAGAGGACAGAAGGAAGGAAGGAAATGAGGGAGGAAGGAAGGAAAGAAGGACAGAGGAAAGACGGAAAGAGGGAGGAAGGGAGGACAGAAGGAAGGAAGGAAATGAGGGAGGGAGGAAGCAAGGGACGAAGGAAGGAAGTACAGAAAGAAGGAGGGAGAGAGGAAGGAAGGAAGGAAGGAAGGAAGGGAGGAAGGAAGACTGGAGGGAAGGAAAGAGGGAGGAAGGGAGGAAAGAAGGAAGGAAGGAAAGAAAGCATTACAAAAGCACAGAGTAAACTAGTGTGGCATCAACTCCTTCAACAGACAGTAAAGTGCAGAAGTCACTCATACTATCCATCCATTCATGGCTCCATAGAACACTTTTAATGAGTATAATGGCTTTCTTCTTCTAGCCCGTCTCTCACACCATATACATGAGAGGAGACAGCGGAGAGCAATTACACACGTTGTAGTACCATTGTTGTAAGGCTAAAACTGAGAATGCAATATCCCATTGTTATAATCCGACTCAACTCAAGCTCAGAAGAAATGAGCCTATGAGACCATAAAGAAAAAGTAAAGAGCTCAACACCAACTTTTTATGGACACCAATCCAATACATGACAACTGTTCCTTCTGTCTGTACTTCCTCCTTCTCTCTTTCTTTCCTTAGTGCCTTCTTTCCTTCCTCCATCCCCCTTCCTTCCTTCTTCCTCCCTTCCTTCCTTTCTCCCTCCTTCTTCCTTCCTTTCCTTTCTCCCTCCCTCGTTCCTTTGCTTCCTTCTTCCTCCCTATTTCTTCCCTTCCTTCTGTCCTTTGTTCCTTCCTACCTTCCTTTCTCCCTCCTTTCCTTACTTCCTTCCGCCATTCCGTCCTTCTTCCTCCTTTCCTTCCTTCCTTTCTCTCTCCCTCGTTCCTTTGCTTCCTTCTTACTCCCTATTTCTTCCCTTCCTTCCTTTCTCCGTCCTTCTTCCTCCCTCCCTTCCTTCCTTCTTTTCTCCCTCCTCCTTCCTCCCTTCCATCCTTCCTCCCTCTACGCTACGCTACGTCTGAGAGCTTTCTGCTGCTAGCACGGCTGCTAGCTCGGCTACTAGCTCAGCGGCTAGCTCGGCTACTAGCTCAGCGGCTAACTCGGCTAACTGGCTAACTGTAGACTGTAGTAGTAGTAGTGTGTGCTGAATGTATTTATACCTCTACAGCAGCAGGTGCAGGTTTATGCTAATCACCGCCGCCTTACGTATGTTATCATCAAGTATGATAACGTCACCAATTCTTAGCTGAGATCTGAGGATGGATTGACACCATACTAATCCAACACTGCAGCAAGACGACGACTCAAACAACCAAACTCCCTCAACAAATGTCCTTCCTGAGACAATAAAGACTATCAATCCAAACAAGTTATCAATTATAACTCATTTGATGTCTGCTGAGGTTGAAGATGACATCAAGTCGAGCCATTATAACTAAAGCACCTTCACTCCTTGTTTAGTCTGCAGGACAGGACTGATGTGTGCTGCAGGGATCGATTGACATGTTGCAATGTGACACAGCTATTGTTTGTTGCCCTTAACAGGTGCAAAAAAAACCTCTGCACACGCCCACATAGTCCTCCTCAGGAAAGGTCACATAGATGTTACCGTAATTACTGAGCTGTGTTTCTAACCTGTGAAGTCCCTGGAAACCAAACCGAACCCTCATTTAATGGATAAGGTGGTGCAAAGTGTTTTAATCCCTAGGCAACCAGCTAAAATCACAAAAACATCTTGATGGCATTAACGCTCCAAAGTTGGGAACATGACGGTCTTTTTCCAAGGTACACCATCCATCCATTCAATATGACACAAATGTTTCTACTATGGATGCACTCAAAATATCAATTTCACTGAAGAACTTCATACTCACACATCATATAGTAGGCTTTACATGATCAGGATTTTTGGGGCCGAACACTGACCAGTGAGTTTAAAATCAACCATGTCAGTGGTTCAGAGTAAATGAGACAGATAAAACACAAGCCATCTGCTATCTATCCTTCCTTCCCTCCTTCCTTCTTCTTCCTTTCCTTCCTTCCTCCCTTCCTTCTGTCCTTCTTTCCTTCCTTTCCTCCCTTCCTTCTGTCCTTCTTTCTTTCTTTCCTTCCTTCCTTCCTTCCATCCTCCCTTCCTTGTGTCCTTCTTTCTTTCTTTCCTTCCTTCCTTCCTCCCTCCCTTACCTCCTTTCTCCCTTCTTTTCCTCCCTCCCTCCTTCTCTCTTTCTTTCCTCCCCCCTACCTTCCTCCTTCCCTTCTTTCCTTCCTACCTCCCTCCTTTCCTTCCTTCTTCCGCCCTTACCTCCTTTCTCCCTTCTTTTCCTCCCTCCCTCCTTCTCTCTTTCTTTACTCCCCCTACCTTCCTCCTTTCCTTCTTTCCTTCCCTCCTTCATCCCTCCTTCATCCCTCCCTCCCTCCTTTCCTTCCTTCTTCCTCCCTCCCTTCCTTCCTTCCTTCCCTACCTCCTTCCTCCCTCCGATAAAACACAAGCCATCTGTAATCTATGCAACGGGAGCATCTGCAAAAAGTTTCAACATGACGACATTGATCGGATCGAAGAATTAAGACATTACAGCCGATCTCACTAATTACATAAAATGCTTAATATCGGCCGAAGAATGCATACTCAGCATTCGGTTAGATCAAAGATAACATTGTGTAGCACCTGTGCAGGGTTAGGGTCAACCTGTATGTAACATTGTAGATTACATTCATTTCTGCAGGACCAATCTGAGGCTCTGGTCTTATGTTACGTGCACAGGCCGACCCCACTGTACTGTACCAGCTGAGCTATTTCTGCAAAGCAAAGACTTAAAAGGAATTCCCTGTAAGTTATAAATAAATGCAGTTTAGACAACTCTTGCAGGTGCATGGAGAAGGAAAGTCTCAAAAAGGTCAAGATGAAGTTGTTTTTGATGCTACAGATAAGTGATGCTGGAGTTAGGACCTCTTCAGTTATAAATATGCATTACAGGAAAAAAAAAAAAAAAAGTGATGCTTTTGAAGAAATGGAAATAAAGAAACACTCCCAAGAAGTTTACTTTCCAGGGTCTCGAACAATAGAACAGCTAGTTGTTAATAATGGTGTGAAGCAGATACCATTACATTAAAAAAGCCTATTATATCCCTTAAACAGACAACGTGCACCAGGAGATACAGACTCTTTAACCTTTGTGTTGTCCTCCCTCTGTCCTTCCTTCCTTCCTTCCTTCCTTCATCTGTCCGTCCTTCCTTCCTTCCTTCATCTGTCCGTCCTTCCTTCCTTCCTTCCTTCCTTCCTTCCTTCCTCAGATCTAAGTTCAGCTGTTAGGGTAAATGTTCCCTCCTTCTGTCCTTTCTTCCTTCCTTCATCTGTCCTTCCTTCCTTCCTTCCTCCCTCCTTTCTTTCCTTCTTCCTCCCTTCCTTCCCTTCCTCCCTCCTTTCTTTCCTTCTTCCCTCCTTTCCTTCCTACCTTCCTTCCTTCCTCCTCCTTCCTTTCCTTCCTTCTTCCTCCCTTCCTTCCTTCCTCCCTCCTTCCTTTCCTTCCTTCTTCCTCCCTCGCTTCCCTTCCTTCCTCCTTTCCTTCCTTCTTCCGTCCTTTCCTTCCTTCCTTCTTTCTTCATTCCTTCCTTACTTGAGGTGCAAATGACATAACTAGTAAGGTCTGTTTAATGGATATAATACCTATTAATGTATTTCATAATGTACAGACTAACTTTCCATTTTACAACAGGAAGCTCTGCTGGGAGTGGATAAAAGGCAGGGCAAGGCTTACATTAGCACGGCGCTAATGCTACTTGACAGATAGATAGATCTTACTGATGTATGATTCAACATCCTTAACATCAATAAGGTAATCAGATCAGAGTAGTACTGGTATCAAAATGAAAAAAAAAAAAGATAGCTCCAAAAGAAATCAGATTTCAACTCTCATACTGGCAAGACAATGATATGTTGATGCAGAAGAGCAAGCAAGGTTATTTTATAGGTAATATGACGTTAATATTGAGGCTCCTGCAGTTTGAGAGTTGCAAAAAAAAACATTTAAATTTAATAAAATAAAAGTTAAGATATCAATGCAGATGGTCATTTAATATAATACACAGTAGCCACTGAATAAAATATCAAATAGAAAGTTCCTATCATATAAATGCAGGTTAGTCTAGAACATGGGTGGATCAAGGAAGGAAGGAAGGAAGGAAGAAAGGAAGGAAGGAAGGAAGAAAAAGAAGACTTGAAAGAAGGAAGGACAGATGGAAGGAAAGAAGGAAGGAAGAAAGGGAGGAAGGACAGATAGAAAGAAGGAAGGAAGGAAAAGAAGACTTGAAAGAAGGAAGGACAGATGGAAGGAAAGAATGAAGGAAGAAAGGGGGGAAGGACAGATAGAAAGACGGAAGGAAGGAAAAGAAGGAGGAGAAGGAAGAGAAGACAGGATGAAAAACGGAAGGAAGGAATGAAGGAAGGAAGGAAGGAATGAAGGAAGGAGGAAAAAAATAGAAGACTTGAAAAAAGGAAGGAAGAAAAAGAAGACAGAAAAGAAGGAAGGAAGCAGGAGAAGGAAGAGAACGCAGGAAGGAAGGAGGAGAAGGAAGAGAAGACAGGAAGGAAGGAAAGAAGGAAGGAAGAGGACTTGAAAGAAGAAAAAGAAGACAGAAAGGAAGGAAGGAAGGAGGAGAAGGAAGAGAAGACAGGAAGGAAGGAGGAGAAGGAAGGAAAGAAGGAAGTAAGAGGACTTGAAGGAAGGAAGGAAGGAAGGACAAATATAAGGAAAGAAGGAAGGAAGAAAAAGAAGACAGAAAGGAAAGGAAGGGAATTTGCAAGGAAGAGAGGAATAAGGAAAGTGGGCCGGATTGGACCCCTCGGCGGGCCGGATCTGGCCCACGGGCCGCATGTTTGACATCCCTGGTCTAGAAAATAATGATAAGTACAAAAACTAAGCATCGTCTTTGAACAGGAAGTAGTTTTTATAATAATGTCCATATATGGGGACAATGGGTTTATTTTACTGTATCGAGGTTAGTAGGAGGTTAAAATGTGCTATATTGCCCAAAGTCTCTTCTATCTTTCTTGTCTGCAGACTCTAATAAAGCAGAAATACAATGAATGTCCATCTGAAAGTGATCATTTCATATTTTGTCTCCTCTAACAAACACGTTGGCAGGAAACTAACCATTTCCTTTATAAATAATTCAACTTAACCCTCCTGTTGTGCTCCCGGGTCAAATTGACCCGTCTGTTTTTGACTGTTCCTTCCTTCCTTCCTTCCTTCCTTCCTTCCTTCCTTCCTTCCTTCCTTCCTTCCTACCTACCTACCTACCTTCCTTCCTTCCTTCCTTCCTTCCTTCCTTCCATCTGTCCTTCCTCTCTCCTTATCTCTTTCTTTCCTTCTTCTCTCTTTCCTCCCTTCCTTCTTTCCTTCCTCCATCCCCACCTTCCTCTCTTTCCTCCCTTTCTTCTTTCCTTCTTTCCTCCCTCCCTCCTACCTTCTTTCCTTCCTTACTTCTTTCCTCCGTCCTTCCTTCCTCCCTTCCTTCTTTCCTGTCCTTCTTTCCTTCTTTCCTCCCTCCCTCCTACCTTCCTTCCTTACTTACTTCTTTCCTCCATCCTACCTTCCTCCCTTCCTTCTTTCCTTTCCTCCCTTTCTTCCTTCTGTCGTTCCTTCCTCTCTCTCTCCTTCCCTCCTTCCTCCCTGCCTTCTTTCCTTTACTCCCTTCCTTTCTGCTTTCCTTCCCTCCTTCCTCCTTCCCTCCCTCCCTCCCTTCCTTCCTTCTTCCTCCCTTCCTTCCTTGACTCGAACACAACAGGAGGGTTAAAATATGAAGAAAAAGAAAAAAGACACTTCCCTTTTTGATCCCTAAGGATGGAGTGAGTAATTACACCACAGAATAAAGACGGACTGCTCAAACTGAGAATAAAAAGGAAGCAACCTAAATATAATACACTAAAATAATATCTCCATTAGAGCTTCAATACTAGAAAAAAAAAGCCACTGAAGCAGAAATGTTCTCTCTCACGTCCAAAATCCAGACTTTCTAACTCAAATAAATCTCCGACCTGCGCTCAGAGACGGAGGAGAAGCTGACGGGAAACGAGTCCAGGATCAATATGTGACTTTTAAATCCATAGCTCTTATTTATAATGGACGGACAAAACTGCCCACTCATCCAAAAACCTTCTACTGGGATAATAATGACAGAATAAGTGTGTTTTTATTTTTTTATCTTTCTTTTATAACAGATAAATATTTAGGCTAAGGTCAACAAGTGTGCTCTGAGTGATGACTACGGCCTTTAAGTGCTTTTTGTGCTAGTTGAAGGTTTATTGCTGTTACGCATCCAAATCTATAGTTTCCTGATTTATATTTTTCTCTCCACCTAAAAAAGGTCCAGTAAAAAAAAACATTTAAATTTTGACTTGTTGTTAATATAAACTCAACACTTGTGTAATTAAGGGGTTAAACAGGAAGTCACTGACAGTAGACTGTTGTACTGTAGCTCAGTTAGCTTTAGCAACAAGCTAAATTAATACATATTTATAGTATATTTGGACATTTTCCACACATTTTAAAGCTTCTGAGGAGCTGAATGATACATGAAACCTCCAAAATACTAAATCAGAGTCAGGTTTTCTTCTGCTGTGATGACTGGGAAGATAAAGTTCAACCCAATAACATCTCACATATCCGGGAAGCAGAAGAGTATATTGAATAGAGTCTCTTTAAATATTCTGAAGTACATGGTTTCATATTTATAGGGTTGTTAAACTCCTTCTTACATTCCTACAGACGAGAGATGCTCCACTATTTCACATGTACCTCCTTCCTTATGTTTCTTATATTCATAGCAAGAGGCATATATATTCTGAGAGATCCATAAAGGAGGTGAGGTCAGAAAATTAAATCACATCTACTGTAATT
>NC_070583.1:34131141-34136141 GCF_027409825.1 Scomber japonicus | reverse complement strand
ATGGAGATAAATTAGAAGAAAGGGGAGGATACAAAGGGAAGGAGAGGTGAGAGAGGAGACAGAAAGGAGAGGTGAAGAGGAGAAGGAGGAGAGGACATGAGGGAGAGGAGAAGAGAGAGAAGACGAGAGAGAAGATAAATGAGGAGAGGAAAGGGGAGGATGGAGGAGGAGGAGTGAGGAGAGGAGGAGTGGGGAGGAGATAAATTAGAAGAAAGGGGAGGATACGAAGGGAAGGAGAGGTGAGAGAGGAGAGTAGAGGAGATGGAGAAAAGGAGTGGTGAAGAGGAGGAAGAGGACATGAGAGAGGAGATGAGAGAGAAGATAAATGAGGAGAGGAAAGGGGAGGATGGAGG
Source organism: Scomber japonicus (assembly GCF_027409825.1). Taxonomy (NCBI): domain Eukaryota; kingdom Metazoa; phylum Chordata; class Actinopteri; order Scombriformes; family Scombridae; genus Scomber; species Scomber japonicus. Next base: position 34,135,788 of record NC_070583.1, on the reverse strand, counting down.
AGGATGGAGGAGGAGGAGGGAGAAGAGATTAATGAGAAGAAAGGGGAGGATACAAAGGGAAGGAGAGGTGAGAGGAGATGGAGGAGGGAGGAGAGGCAGAAGAGAGGAGAAGAGTGAGGGTGAGGAGACAGAGGAGAAGAAGAGAGGAGGAGTGGAGATGAGGAGTGGGGAGGAGATTAATGAGAAGAAAGGGGAGTATACAAAGGGAAGGAGAGGTTACAGAGGAGGGAGGAGAGGCAGAAGAGAGGAGAAGAGTGAGGGTGAGAAGACAGAGGAAAAGAAAGGAGGGATGAGCAGACAGAGGAAAGGAGGAGAGAGTGTTTCTTATCAGAATTTGTGACGTAAAATCATTTTTATTTAAAAAGTGTGTCAGCTGTTTGTTTCTTTTTCACTGATTAACTCTGATTTGCCTTTTATTTTGAAATTCAGAGCTTAAACTGAATCACAGTGGAGCCTCGAATACAGTCAGAGATGATTCAAGCTGTCTCTTCTCCTCGTGAAATGTAGGCTACATCTACAGTAGCGCACACACACACACACACACACACACACACACACACACACACACAGACACACACAGACACACACAGACACACACACATACACACACACACACACCATGACCTTTTGGGGAGGCTTCACATTTATTTAGGAGTAGAGAGGATCAGCAGAGCCTTAACACCACATGTCAGACAAACAGGTGTGCATTAAGATGGAAATGAAACGCACCTTGAAACCACAACATCATCAGGCGCACACACACACACACACACACACACACACGCACACACACACACACATACAAACACACACACACACACACATTTAAAACTCTCATTATTTTCTTTTATTTATTCCACTTCCCTTTCCTCACTTCCTCTCCTCCTCACTAATTGGCTGTTTTGTCTGTCACTGTCCTGATGAAGTTAGGCCTTATTAATCTCCCTCTCACTCGTTCTTCTTCACCTTCACACGAGGCGGCGGACCCTCCACCCTTATTCTCTAGTTTATATCTCATCCTATGACAGTATGTATGTTTAGTTTAACTGAGAGCATCATTATTGTTCTTCTTCTTTTGATTGATGCTGTTTTTATTTTTTATTTTTTACTTTCCACTTGCTGCTGTAAAACTGTAAATGTAAATCCTTCCTTCCTTCCTTCCTTCTGTCCTTTTTTCCTCGCTCCCTGCTTCCTACCTTCCTCTGTCCCTCTCTCCCTTTCACCCTCCTTTCCTTCCTTCCTTCCTTACCTCCTTCCTCCCTCATTTCCTTCATTCTTCCTCCCTCCTTCCTTGTGTCCTTTTTTCCTTGCTCCCTGCTTCCTACCTTCCTCCCTCCCTCTCTCCCTTCTTTCCTTCCTTCCTTCCTTCTGTCCTTTTTTCCTCCCTCCCTCTTTCCTACCTTCCTCTGTCCCTCTCTCCCTTCCACCCTCCTTTCCTTCCTTCCTTACCTCCTTCCTCCCTCCTTCCCTTCCTTCCTTCCATACCTCCTTCATCCCTCCTTTCCTTCCTTCTTCCTCCCTCCTTCCCTTCCTTCTTCCTCCCTTTTTTCCTCCCTCCCTCCTTCCTCCCTCCCTCTCTCCCTTCCTTCTTTCCTCCCTCCTTTCCTTCCTCCTTTCCTTCCTTCGAGGACAACAGGAGGGTTAATCAATTAAAAGATTGCTTGAAATGTCTTTTCTGTCAATTCACTACTAATCAATTAATGTAAATTATTTCAATCTCATTCTGATTATAAATGCAACAGCAGACACACACACACACACACACACACACACACACACACACACACACACACACACACACACACACACACACACACACATACCAGTTATAATATTATACCTCACTCTGACTTTGTGCACCAACACCAACAACACACAGTTATTGTGTTGAGTTCTCTTAAATCATTCTGCAGCATCCATCAGCCAGCTGTCAGATGTGACCTTCAACTTGAAAAAGAGAGAGAGCGAGAGAGAGCGAGAGAGCAAGAGAGAAAGAGAGAGAGAGAGACTGAGGCATAAGTCAAGTAACAAGAGAGAGAGAGAGAGAGTGAGAGTGAGAGAGACAGACAGAGAGACAGAGACAGAGAGAAAGACAGAGAGAGAGAGAGAGAGTGAGTGAGAGAAAGAGAGAGAGAGAGACAGAGAGAGAGAGAGAGAGACAGAGAGACAGAGAGAGAGAGAGAGACAGAGAGAGAGAGAGAGAGAGACAGAGAGAGAGAGAGAGAGACAGAGAGACAGAGAGAGAGAGAGAGAGAGAGAGACAGACAGACAGACAGACAGACAGACAGAGAGAGAGGGAGAGAGAGAAAGACAGAGAGAGAGAGAGAGAGAGAGTGAGAGTGAGAGAGACAGACAGAGAGACAGAGACAGAGAGAAAGACAGAGAGAGAGAAGAGAGAGAGAGAGAGAAAGAGAGAGAGAGAGACAGAGAGAGAGAGAGAGAGAGACAGAGAGAGAGAGAGACAGAGAGAGAGAGAGACAGACAGACAGACAGACAGACAGACAGACAGACAGACAGACAGACAGAGAGAGAGGGAGAGAGAGAAAGACAGAGAGAGAGAGAGAGAGAGAGAGAGAGAAAGAGAGAGAGACTGAGGCATAAGTCAAGTAACAGAGAGAGAGAGAGGGAGAGAGAGAAAGACAGAAAGAGAGAAAGAGAAAGAGAGAGAGAGAGAGACTGAGGCATAAGTCAAGTAACAAAGAGGAGGAGGGAGGAGGGAGGAGAGGAGAATTAAAAAAAGAGGTAGAATGGTAGAGTGAGAGTGATGGACAGCAGTGTGAAAACAGAAAGACAGAGCGAGCTGTGATGATCATTAGACGGCTCTCCTGCTGAGATTAGCATGCTGACATCCATATTGAGTTTACACTGGAGCCCAGCTCGTCGTGTGTCCTCCCCCTCTGTCACTTCCTCCAGGGGTCCTCGCTGTGCCCCATCACATTCAATTTAAACTTGACACTTTTTTTTTTTTTTTTTTTTAATACCATTTTCTCATTAATCCCTCCGCTGTCAGATCACACGTGAAGAAGACCCTCGACGCCACGGCAACAGATGATGAGAGGAAGAAGAAGAAAAGAGAAAAAGGGAAACTACGCCCGCCCTGTTATCTGCTCTGAGCTTTTAATTCGATTGAGTTTGGATCTTTTTGCCCTGCGAGGGAATCTGGTTGGTCTTTTTTTTTTTTTTTTTTTTATATACACAAAAAGGAAAATGTCTAAAGCTCAGAGGAAAAGACGAGACAGATTTATTTGCCAAACTGTTAAAAAGGCAGCGAAGTGTTGCTGATGCTTCCTCATCGTGTCTGATTTAGTTTGTGTCACGATTCCTGTTTCTGGTTCTGGGCCTCCCTACCTGTTGCTGTGTGTGTGTGTGTGTGTGTGTGTGTGTGTGTGTGTGTGTGTGTGTGTGTGTGTGTGTGTGTGTGTGAAATGAAAGAAGGAAGGAAGGAAGGAAGGAAGGAACAAACAAACAAACTAAGAAAAGAAAGAAGGAAGGAAGGAAGGAAGGAAGGAAAGAAGGATAGATGGAAGGAAGGAAGGATAGATGGAAGAAGGAAGGAAGGAAGGAAGGAAGGAAGGAAGGAAGGAAGGATAGATGGAAGGAAGGAAGGATAGATGGAAGAAGGAAAGGAGGAAGGAAGGAAGGAAGGAAGGATAGATGGAAGGAAGGAAGGAAGGAAGGAAGGAATGCAGGAAGGAAGGAAGGAAGGATAGATGGAAGGAAGGAAAGAAGGAAGGTAGGATAGATGGAAGGAAGGAAGGGAGGAAGGAAGGAAGGATAGATGGAAGGAAGGAAGGGAGGAAAGTAGGAAGGAAGGAAGGATAGATGGAAAGAAGGAAGGGAGGAAGGAAGGACAGAAGGAAGGACAGAAAGGAGGTTGGAAGGAGGGAAGGAAGGAAGGTAGGAAGGAAGGGAGGATGGAAGGACAGAAGGAAGGACAGAAAGGAGGAAGGAAGGAGGGAAGGAACGAAGGGAGGAAGGAAGGAAGGAGGGAAGGAACGAAGGGAGGAAGGAAGGAAGGAATCAAGGAAGGAAGGAAGGAAGGAAGGATAGATGGAAGGACAGAAGGAAGGACAGAAAGGAGGACGGAAGGGAGGACGGAAGGACAGAGGGAAGGAAGGACAGAAAGGAAGAAGGAAGGAAGGAGGGAAGGAAGGAAGGAAGAAAAGAAGCCAAATTGTTAAAAAGGCAGTGGAGTGTTGCTAATGTCTGTCTGGGTCTCCCTACCTGTTGCTGTGTGTGTGTGTGTGTGTGTGTGTGTGTGTGTGTGTGTCTGTGTGTGTGTGTGTGTGTGTGTGTGTGTGTGTGTGTGTGTGTGTGTGTGTGTGGCCTGGGCTCAGTCGGTGTACCCTCGGAGCCGTTTCTCCTGTTTATTATCTTCTGTTTCCTGTTTTGTGTTTTTTTTTCTTCCCTCTCTCGTCTAACCGTGTCTCCTGTTCCCTGCGTGTCCCATCTGCTCTGGCTCCGGTCCCTGTCCTCTGTTCTTCTTTCCTTCCTTCCTTCTTTCCTTCCTTCCTCCGCTTTTCCTGTCCTTCCTCCCTCCCTTCCTTCTCTCTTTCTTTCCTTCCTCTATCTTTCCTCCCTCCATCCCCTTTTCTTCCTTCCTTCCCCCCCTACCTTCCTTCTGTCCTTCTATCCTTCCTTCCTCCT
>NC_070583.1:34103923-34130641 GCF_027409825.1 Scomber japonicus | reverse complement strand
CTGAGTGTGTGTGTATGATCTTTTCCACTCATACTAACAAGGAAGTGAAAGCTCAGTCAATTAAAGGAGGGATGTTTACTCCCCATCACCTCGCTGCAATGTGCTGTCAGTATACACACACACACAAATACACACACAAACACACACACACACACACACACATTATTAAACCCATAAACTTGACACACAATTGGAGGTAATAAAATAAATACACATGTCGCACACACATTCAGATGCACCTGAAAAAATCTATAAACACAGATAAACATAGTACAAATACACCCCCCCCCTCCCCCGCCACACACACACACACACACACACACACACACACACACACACACACACACACACACACACATCAGAACAGATAGTGTCTATTTTTGTCTCTCAGCTGACAGCACCCAGTCCTACTGTTCACACTAAGCTGAGCCACGTAATTGGCTGCCATCTATCCTCTCTTTCTCTTTCTCTCTATGTCTGTCCTTAATTCTTCTTTTCTTTCTCTCCCTCCCTCCCTCCCTCTTTGTCCTTCCTTTGATATCCCTCCATCCTTTCCTTTATGGTAACCCCTGCAAGTTGTGCGTTCAGAGCTTAGAAAAAAAAAAAACACAAAAAACCCCAAGCTCCCATTTTCTCCCTCGGCAGGAGGGCTGAACCGCAGCAGAGCTGAATCACAGGCTGTGTTTACGCTGAGGCTAAAGAGGGGGGGGGGGTGAGGGAGAGGAAGAGGATGGGGGGGTGAGGGGGGGTCAAGAGGAAGAGTGGATGTAGGAGGAAGAAGAGAGGAGAATGAGATGAAGGGAGAGATAGAAGGGAGACAGAGAGGTAATGTCTCTGGGGGTATTTTTAGGTTGCTATCAGGCCTGTTATTTAACACCTGCTGGGCTCTGTGAGAGAGGAGAGGAGGAAGAGGAGGAGGGGGAGAGGAGGAGGGGAGGAAGAGGTGGGGAGGAGATAAATGAGAAGAAAGGGGAGGATACGAAGGGAAGAGGAGAGGAGAGGAGAGTACAGGAGATGGAGGTAAAGAGTGGTGAAGAGGAGAAGGAGGAAGAGGACATGAGGAGAGGAGAAGAGTGAGGAGAGGAGGAGAGAGGAGGAGGGGGAGAGGCAGAAGAGAGGAGAAGAGGAGAGGAGGAGTGGGGAGGAGATAAATGAGAAGAAAGGGGAGGATACGAAGGGAAGAGGAGAGGAGAGGAGAGTACAGGAGATGGAGGTAAAGAGTGGTGAAGAGGAGAAGGAGGAGAGGACATGAGGGAGAGGAGAAGAGTGAGGAGAGGAGGAGAGAGAGGAGGGGGAGAGGTAGAAGAGAGGAGAAGAGGAGAGGAGGCATGGGGAGGAGATAAATGAGAAGAAAGGTGAGGATACAAAGGGAAGGAGAGGTGAGAGAGGAGACAGAGGAGAAAGAAAGGAGAGGTGAAGAGGAGAAGGAGGAGAGGACATGAGGGAGAGGAGAAGAGAGAGAAGACGAGAGAGAAGATAAATGAGGAGAGGAAAGGGGAGGATGGAGGAGGAGGAGTGGGGAGAGGAGGAGTGGGGAAGAGATAAATTAGAAGAAAGAGGAGGATACGAAGGGAAGGAGAGGTGAGAGAGGAGAGTAGAGGAGATGGAGAAAAGGAGTGGTGAAGAGGAGGAAGAGGACATGAGAGAGGAGAAGAGAGGAGATGAGAGAGAAGATAAATGAGGAGAGGAAAGGGGAGGATGGAGGAGGAGGAGGGAGGAGAGGAGGAGTGTGGAGGAGATTAATGAGAAGAAAGGGGAGGACACAAAGGGAAGGAGAGGTGAGAGAGGAGAGGAGACAGAGGAGGGAGGAGAGGCAGAAGAGAGGAGAAGAGTGAGGGTGAGGAGACAGAGGAAAAGAAAGGAGGGATGAGAGACAGAGGAGAGGAGAGAGTGTTTCTTATCAGAATTTGTGACGTAAATCATTTCTATTTAAAAAGTGTGTCAGCTGTTTGTTTCTTTTTCACTGATTAACTCTGATTTGCGTTTTATTTGAAATTCGGAGCTTAAACTGAATCACAGTGGAGCCTCGAATACAGTCAACAGAGATGATTCAAGCTGTCTCTTCTCCTCGTGAAATGTAGGCTGAATCTACAGTAACACACGCACACACACACACACACAACCACACACACAACCACACACAAACACACACACACACCATGACCTTTTGGGAGGCTTCACATTTATTTAGGAGTAGAGAGGGATCAGCAGAGCCTTAACACCACATGTCAGACAAACAGGTGTGCATTAAGATGTAAATGAAACGCACCTTGAAACCACAACATCAGACACACACACACACACACACACACACACACACACACACACACACACACACACACACACACACACACACACACACACACACACACACACACACACACACACACACACCTCTCATTATTTTCTTTATTTATTCCACTTCCCTTTCCTCACTTCCTCTCCTCCTCACTAATTGGCTGTTTTGTCTCCCTCTGTCATTGTCCTGATGAAGTTAGGCCTTATTAAAAGCCTGCTCTCCCTCTCACTCGTTCTTCTTCACCTTCACATGAGGCGGCGGACGCTCCACCCTTATTCTCTAGTTTAAGTCTCATCCTATGACAGTATGTACATTTAGTTTAACAGAGAGCATCATTATTCTTCTTGTTCTTTTGATTGATGTTTGTTTTTTATTTTTTGCTTTCCACTTGCTGCTGCAATACTGTAAATGTAAATCCTTCCTTCCTTCCTTCTTTCCTTCCTTCCTTCCGTCAGTCCTTCTTTCCTCGCTCCTCCCACCTTCCTTCCTTCCTTCCTTCCATCAGTCCTTCTTTCCTCGCTGCCTCCCTCCCACCTTCCTTCCTTCCTTCCTTCAGTCCTTCTTTCCTCGCTCCCTCCCTCCCTCCCTCATTCCTTCCTTCCATTCTTTTTTCCTCCCTCCCTCTCTCCCTCCTTGCCTTCCTTCCTTACCTCCTTCCTCCTCCATTCCTTCCTTCCTTGCTTCCTCCCTTCCACCCTCCTTTCCTTCCTTCCTCCCTCCTTTCCTTCCTTCCTTCCTCCCTCCTCCTTTCCGTCCTTCTTCCTTCCTCCCTCCTTCCCCCTCTCCCTTCCACCCCTCCTTTCCTTCCTTCTTCCTTCCTACCTCCCTCCTTCCCTCTCTCCCTTCCACCCTCCTTTCCCACCTTCCTTACCTCCTTCCTCCCTTCCTTCCTCCCTTCCTCCTTCCCTTCCTTCCTTCCTTCCTTCCTTGACTTGAGGACAACAGGAGGGTTAATCAATTAAAAGATTGCTTGAAATGTCTTTTCTGTCAATTCACTACTAATCAATTAATGTAAATGACTTCAATCTCATTCTGATTAAAATGCAACAGCAGACACACACACACACACACACACACACACACACACACACACAACACACAAGTTATAATATTATACCTCACTCTGACTTTGTGCACCAACACCAACAACACCCAGTTTTTGTGTTGAGTTCTCTTAAATCATTCTGCAGCATCCATCAGCCAGCTGTCAGATGTGACCTTCAACTTGAAAAAGAGAGAGCGAGAGAGAGAGAGAGAGGAGAGAGAGAGAGAGAAAGAGAGAGAGAGAGAGAGAGAGAGAGAGGAGAGAGAGAGAGAGAGAGACAGAGGAGAGAGAGAGAGATAGAGAAAGACTGAGGCATAAGTCAAGTAACAAAGAGAGAGAGAGAGAGAGAGAGAGAGAGAGAGAGAGAGAGAGAGAGAGAGAGAGACTGAGGCATAAGTCAAGTAACAAAGAGAGAGAGAGACAGAGAGAGAGAGAGAGTGAGAGTGAGAGAGAGAGAGAAAGACAGAGGGAGAGAGAGAGCGAGAGAGAGCGAGAGAGAGCGAGAGAGAGCGAGAGAGAGAGTGAGAGTGAGAGTGAGAGTGAGAGAGAGAGAGAGAGAGAGGCGAGAGAGAGAGAGGACTGAGGCATAAGTCAAGTAACAAAGAGGAGGAGAGGAGAAATAAAAAAAAGAGGTAGAATGGTAGAGTGAGAGTGATGGACAGCAGTGTGAAAACAGAAAGACAGAGCGAGCAGTGATGATCATTAGACGGCTCTCCTGCTGAGATTAGCATGCTGACATCCATATTGAGTTTACACTGGAGCCCAGCTCGTCGTGGTGTCCTCCCCCTCTGTCACTTCTCCAGGGGTCCTCGCCGTGCCCCATCACATTCAATTTAAACTTGACACTTTTTTTTTTTTTTTTTTTTTTTAATACCATTTTCTCATTAATCCCTCCGCTGTCAGATCACACGTGAAGAAGACCCTCGACGCCACGGCAACAGACAGAGAGAGGAGGAAGAAGAAGAAAAGAGAAAAAGGAAACTACGCCCGCCCTGTTATCTGCTCTGAGCTTTTAATTCGATTGAGTTTGGATCTTTTTGCCCTGCGAGGGAATCTGGTTTGTCTTTTTTTTTTATACACAAAAGGAAAAATGTCTAAAGCTCAGAGGAAAAGACGAGACAGATTTATTTGCCAAACTGTTAAAAAGGCAGTGAAGTGTTGCTGATGCTCCCTCATCCTGTCTGATTTAGTTTGTGTCACGATTCCTGCTTCTGGTTCTGTCTGGGTCTCCCTACCTGTTGCTGTGTGTGTGTGTGTGTGTGTGTGTGTGTGTGTGTGTGTGTGTGTGTGTGTGTGAAATGAAAGGAAGGAAGGAAGGTAGGATGAAAGGAAGGAATGAACAAACTAATAAAAGAAAGTAGGAAGGAAAGAAGGGAGGAAGGAAGGAAGGATAGATGGAAGGTAGGAAGGAAGGAAGGATAGATGGAAGGAAGGAAGGGAGGAATGTAGGAAGCAAGGAAGGAAGGAAGGATAGATGGAAGGAAGGAAGGGAGGAATGTAGGAGCAAGGAAGGAAGGAAGGAAGGATAGATGGAAGTAAGGAAGGGAGGAAGGAAGGAAGGAAGGAAGGAAGGAAGGAAGGAAGGAAGGAAGGAAGGAAGGAAGGAAGGAAGGAAGGAAGGAAGAAAAGAAGCCAAATTGTTAAAAAGGCAGTGAAGTGTTTGCTAATGTCTGTCTGGGTCTCCCTACCTGTTGCTGTGTGTGTGTGTGTGTGTGTGTGTGTGTGTGTGTGTGTGTGTGCGTGTGTGTGTGAAATGAAAGGAAGGAAGGAAGGTAGGAAGAAAGGAAGGAAGGAAGGAACAAACAAACAAATTAAGAAAAGAAAGAAGGAAGGAAGGAAGGAAGGATAGATGGAAGGAAGGAAGGATGAATGGAAGGAAGGAAGGAGGAAGGAAGGAAGGCAGGAAGGCAGGAAGGGAAGGATAGATGGAAGGAAGGAAGGGAGGAAGGTAGGAAGCAAGGAAGGAAGGAAGGGAGGAAGGAAGGAAGGAAGGAATGAAGGAAGGACAGAAGGAAGGAAGGAAGGCTAAATGGAAGGAAGGAAGAGAGGAAGGAAGGAAGGATAGATGGAAGGTAGGAAGCAAGGAAGGAAGGGAGGAAGGAAGGACAGAAGGGAGAGAAGGAAGGAAGGCAGGAAGGAAGGAAGGATAGATGGTAGTAAGAAAGGGAGGAAGGAAGGGATAGATGGAAGAAAGGAAGGGAGGAGGGAAGGAGGGAAGGAAGGAGGGAAGGAAGAAAAGAAGCCAAATTGTTAAAAAGGCAGTGAAGTGTTGCTAATGTCTGTCTGGGTCTCCCTACCTGTTGCTGTGTGTGTGTGTGTGTGTGTGTGTGTGTGTGTGTGTGTGTGTGTGTGTGTGTGTGTGTGTGTGTGTGTGTGTGTGTGTGTGTGTGTGTGTGTGTGTGTGTGTGTGTGTGTGTGTGAGATCGTGGCCTGGGCTCAGTGGGTGTACCCTCCGAGCCGTTTCTCCTGTTTATTATCTTCTTGTTTCCTGTTTTGTGTTTTTTTTTTTTCCCTCTCCTCGTCTAACCGTGTCTCCTGTTCCCTGCGTGTCCCATCTGCTCTGGCCTCCGGTCCCTGTCTCCTGCCCCCCCCCCGCAGTCCCGTCTGCTCCGTCTCTGATGCCTGACTCCTGACTCCTGTCCCTCGTCTCGTCAGCTTCTCTGACTTCGACCCTCGTGGTACTCCTCTGCTTTTACCCCCCCCCCCCCCGACGGATTCAGCTCTGGACCGCCCAAACTTCTTATAGCTACCACTCCAAGCTTCTTCCATCCTCAAAATAAAGACCTACTTACCTGTATCTGGACTTCATCTACCCTTCCTCCCTCTTTCGTTTCCTCCCTCCTACCTTCCTTCCTTGCTTCCTTCCTTCCTTCCTTCCTTCACCTGTTCCACACATTTATCTCCAATTATATTGCTGCCCAAAACCTTGTTCCTTTAACCTTTGTGCCGTCTATTTTGACTGTTCCTTCTGTCCACCCTTTCCTCCCTCCTTCTTTCCTCCCTCCTACCTTCCTTCCTTGCTTCTTTCCTCCTTCCTTCCTTCCTTCCTTCCTTGACTCGAGGACAACAGGAGGGTTAACCTTTGTGTCGTCCCTCCCGGGTCCAAATTGACCCTGTCTGTTTTGATTGTTCCCTTCTTTCCTCCCTTCCTTCCTTCTGTCCTTCTTTCCTTCCCTCCTTCTCTCTTTCTTTCCTCTCCTCCTTCTTTCCTCCCCCCTACCTACCTCCCTCCCTTCATTCACTCCTCTGTCCTTCCTCCCTCTTTTCCTTTCTTCCTCCCTCCTTCCTTCCTTCCTTCCTGTCCTTCCTCCCTCCCTTCCTTCTCTCTTTCTTTCCTTCCTCTCTCCTTTCCTCTATTCCTTCTTTCCTCCATCCATCCCCTATTCTTCCTTCCTTCCTCCCCAACCTACCTCCCTCCCTTCCTTCATTCATTCCTCTGTCCTTCTTTCCTCCCTCTTTTCCTTTCTTCCTTCCTCCTTCCTTCCTTCCTGTCCTTCATCCCTCCCTTCCTTCTGTCCTTCATTCTCTCTTTCCTTCCTCTCTCTTTCCTCTCTTCCTTCTTTCCTCCATCCATCCCTTTTCTTCCTTCCTTCCTCCCCCCCTACCTTCCTTCTGTCCTTCTATCCTTCCTTCCCTCCTTCTTTTCCTTTCTCCCTCCCTCCCTCCTTTCCTCCTCCCTTCCTCCCTCCCCTCTTTTCCTTTCTCCCTCCCTCCCTCCCTCGACTTGAGGACAACAGGAGGGTTAACAATTGGAAATGAAAATACTGTAGTAAATGTATATTGTTATTATCATTATTATTATCATGTTTAATTACAATAAAGCAGATAGATGGATAGATAGATGGATTACTTTAACCACCCTCTCTCTCTCTCTCTCTCTCTCTCTCTCTCTCTCTCTCTCTCTCTCTCTCTCTCTCTCTCTCTCTCTCTCTCTCTCTCTCTCTCTCTCTCTCTCTCTCTCCTCATCTTCTCTCTCTCTCTCTCTCTCTCTCTCTCTCTCTCTCTCTCTCTCTCTCTCTCTCTCTCTCTCTCTCTCTCTCTCTCTCTCTCTCTCTCTCCTTATTAATGTATTAATTGATGCAGTATCATATTAATTTATGTATTTATGCAGCCCCCTACCTCCAACTACATAACACACAGCTCAACAGGAGGAAGGAAACGAGCATTTTAACTGTAATTAGTCTTTTTTAATACAGCTTATGTACTTTTAAAGTAGCTTATTGTAAAGAGTGAAAACAAACAGGTTAATGTCTGTTTGATGAGTGATTTGATGCTTTAAATAAAACAAAAACTGAGTTAAAATGTGCATTCAGTTAAACTCCATGAGCGCCCTAATAAAAGAAATATGTGTTTTAGATATATGCTGAAAATAAATCCTGACCTGAAGGAAGCAGGCGTACAGTAAGTCAGTAATACATTCTCAACACATAGCTCAAGGTGGTGTGTGTGTTTGTGTGTGTGTGTGTGTGTGTGTGTGTGTGTGTGTACTGCAGCCGGGAGAGAAATGTCCTTCAGCTGAATCTATTTACAGTTATCATCAAACTGTCTGAGAAAATTATGACTTAAAAAATCGTCTAAATTACCCCTGACTAAATAAAAAAAAGACTAAAATGTAAACCTTGCGGTAAGCAACTAAGAATAAGACTAAACTTAAAATGTGAGAAAAGTATATGAACCATGTTCAGGTTTTGGAGGAGGAAATAAGGAGGGAAGGAAGGAAGGAAGGAAGGAAGGAAGGAAGGAGGGAGGGAGGGAGGGAGGGCGGCAGGAAGAACAGGAGGGAGGAAGTAAGGGAGGAAGGACAGGAGGGATGAAGTAAGGGAGGAAAGGAAAGAAGGAGGAAGGAAAGGAGGGAGGAAGGAAAGGAGGAAGGATAGAAGGGAGGACTGAATGAAGGAAGGAAGGATGGAAGGGAGGAAGGAGGGAGGAAGGAAGGAGGGAAGGACGGACAGGATATTTCAGAATGAACAGACAGAACCTTCAAATGCTAAATTGCTAACTGCTAGCATGAGTTTCTTTTTCACCTGACTCAAATGTTTCTCTCATCCACTTCAACCAATAAAGAAATCCACATTCAAACACCTCGACAAAAACACGGTATGCTCAATTACTACACCATCTTCACCATTTGTCTGACTAAAGACAGAAAAAAGGAAGTAAAAAAAAAATCCCTTATTTGGGCAGACATGTAGGTCACAATTCTTTTTGGTCTATTTACAAAAAGCTCTTTTTCATAATCAGCTTTTTGTGAAAAGAATTTATAAAAATAAACCAGAGACAAAAAAAAAATGAGGAGGTGAATATGAGGAAGAGAGGAGTGTGTGTGTGTGTGTGTGTGTGTGTGAAAAGAAAGAAGGAAGGAAGGAAGGAACAAACAAACAAACTAAGAAAAGAAAGAAGGAAGGAAGGTAGGAATGAAGGAAGGACAGAAGGAAGGAAGGAAGGAAGGAAGGCAGGAAGGAAGGAAGGCAGGAAGGCAGGAAGGATAGTTGGAAGGAAGGAAGGGAGGAAGGTAGGAAGGAAGGAAGGAAGGCGGGAAGGAAGGAAGGACAGAAGGAAGGACAGAAAGGAAGGAAGGAAGGAGGGAAGGAACGAACGAATGAAGAAAGGTAGGAAGAAAGGAAGGAAGGATAGATGGAAGGAAGGAAGGACAGAAGGAAGGACAGAAAAGGAGGGAAGGAACGAACGAACGAAGAAAGGTAGGAAGAAAGGAAGGAAGGATAGATGGAAGGAAGGAAGGTAGGAAGCAAGGAAGGCAGGAAGGAAGGAAGGATAGATGAAAGGAAGGAAGGACAGAAGGAAGGACAGAAAGGAGGGAAGGAAGGAAGGAACGAAGTAGTGGTTACTACAACACACTAACAGCAACCATTCAGATCAAATCAGACAGGAAATCAATAGCTTAACCCAACAGCTGTTTGTAATCCAGCTGTTATAGAGATAGTTCATCATAATAAAACTATGCAGGGGTGAACGTACATTAAGTAAAAGGCTGCACCTCTTTCTCTTTATAAGAAGGAAATCTAATAAAATGAGAAGGAATTAAGATAAATATACACCTACCACAGCTCTCTGTGCTTTAGGGAGGAAATCTCACTATATTACAGTAATTTTAAGTTCCTATTATCTCAGGTGGCGGCTGAGTTAGCACACCGCTAACATGCCGCTAACACGCCGCTAACACGCCGCTAACACACCTCATGTGAGAGTAAAAAAAAAAAGGAAATGAAATGTACTGATAAGACGGAACACCTGGGGGGTTTAAGTATAGATAGTCACCGTAGGATTTTATTGAAATGTAATAACTTTAATAGAAAATAGTACTCCTGTTGTCCTTGAGTCAAGGAAGGAAGGGAGGGAGGAAGAAGGAAGGAAGGAAAGGAGGGAGGAAAGGAAAGGAGGGAGGAGGGAGGAAGGACAGGAGGGAGAAGGGAGGAAGGAAGAAGGAAGGAGGGAAGGAAAGGCAGGAGGAAGGAGGGAAGGAAAGGAGGGAGGAAGGAAGAAGGAAAGAGGGAGGAAGGAGGGAAGGAAAGAAAAGGAGGGAGTACAGAAGAAAAGAGGGAATAAAGAAAAAGAGAAGGTGGGAACGAAGGAAAGAAGGAAGGAAGGAAGGAAGAAGGAAAGAAGGAAAGGAGAGAGGAAGGAAGAAGGAAGGAGGGAGGGAGGAAGGAAAGAGAGAGAGAGAAGGAGGGAAGGAAAGAAGGAAGGAAAGAAGGAACAGAAAGTCTCCCTTCAGACCAATCTGAGGATCTCTGGGAAAGAAAGAAAAAAAAGAAAGAAAGAAAATGAAAGACAACTACAGTGCAGTCAAGTCAGGACTGCTGGCCGGCTGGCTGTCTGGTCGGATGGACAGATGGATGGAGAAACAGATGGGTGGATAGATGGAGGGATGGAGGGATGGAGGGATGGAGGGATTGGGGGTATAGCTCTAGCTGGGAGATTAAGCCACAGATTAATTCTTTAACCAGACAGGATGCAGACTTTCTACTGGAATGTAAATCACACATTACGATCTGGATATGTGTGTGACGGCCTCTTACCTGCTGTGTGTGTGTGTGTGTGTGTGTGTGTGTGTGTGTGTGTGTGTGTGTGTGTGTGTGTGTGTGTGTGTGTGTGTGTCTGAAATTAAAGAAGGAAGGTAGGAAGGTAGGAAGAAAGGAAGAAACAAACAAACAAACTAAGAAAAGAAAGAAGGAAGGAAGGAAGGAAGGAAGGAAGGAAGGAAGGAAGGAAAGAAGGAAGGATAGATGGACGTAAGGAAGGTAGGAAGGGAAGGAAGGAATGAAGGAAGGGAAGGGAGGAAGGAAGGATAGATGGAAGTAAGGAAGGAAGGATAGATGGAAGGAAGGAAGTTAGGAGGGGACAGAAGGAAGGAAGGAATAAAGGAAGGGAGGAAGGGAGGAAGGAAGGAAGTTAGGAGGGGACAGAACGAAGGAAGGAATGAAGGAAGGAAGGATAGATGGAAGTAAGGAAGGAAGGATAGATGGAAGGAAGGAAGGGAAGGAGGGAAGGATAGATGGAAGGAAGGAAGGGAGGAAGGTAGGAAGGGAAGCAAGGAAGGAAGGAAAGAAGGAAGGATAGATGGACGTAAGGAAGGGAGGAAGGAAGGAAGGAAGGATAGATGGAAGGAAGGAAGGAAGGGAAGGGAGGAAGGGAGGAAGGAAGGAAGTTAAGAGGGGACAGAAGGAAGGAAGGAATGAAGGAAGGGAGGAAGGGAGGAAGGAAGGAAGTTAGGAGGGGACAGAAGGAAGGAAGGAATGAAGGAAGGGAGGAAGGGAGGAAGGAAGGAAGTTAGGAGGGGACAGAAGGAAGGAAGGAATGAAGGAAGGAAGGATAGATGGAAGGGCAGGGGGAGGGAGAGGGGGTTTGTCGTTACATAACAATCCTATTGAGGGTTACAAGCACAGCTACAGAAAATTAACACACTGCTTTCAAACTCAATAAAAGAGGAAATTTAAAAGTTGTAAAGAGAAAATCTACAGAAAATAAACATTTCTTTATGTGGCAGCTCGCAAAGATCAAACACAAGCCTCATTTACTGAGCGGGAAAATAACTTTTTCTTTTTTTTTTTTTCGACAGAGTAAAGCTCAAAGGAAATTAGAAGTGCTTCAGCCAGTTTTGTTTCTAAGCTGCCAAGCAGGTTTAAGAACAAAGAGGTTTAATCATAGACATGCTGGACGGTGGCCAAAGTGCCAGTTGAGTTACCAGACTGTGCTGCTGCCAATAATATATAGTCTGTAATCATTTCAAGGTCTGAAACACACACAGAGAAAAGGAAAAGGAAAGAAGGAAGGGAGGAAAGGAAGGAAGGAAGGAAGGAAGGAAGGAGGATGGTGGCCAAAGTGCCAGTTGAATTACCAGACTGTGCTGCTGCCAATAATATATAGTCTGTAATCAGGAAGGAAGGAAAGGAGGAAGGAAGGAAGGAAGGAGGGAAGGAAGGGAGAAAAGGAAAGGAAGGAAGGGAAGAAGGAAGGTAGGAGGGAGGGAGAAAGGAAAAGAGGAAGGATGGAGGAAAGAAGGAAGGAAAGGAGGGAGGAAGGAAGGAGGGAAGGAGGGAGGGAAGGAATGGAGAAAAGGAAAGGAAGGAACGATGGAGGAAAGAAGGAAGGAAGGCAGGAGGGAGGGAGGAAAGAAGGGAAGAAGGGAGGGAGGAAGGAAGGAAGGAAGGAAGGAAGGAAGGAAGGAAAGGAAAGAAGGAAGGAAATGAAAGAAGGAAGGAAAGGAAAGAAGGAAGGGAGGAAAGGAAAGAAGGAAGGGAGGAAGGAAGGTAGGAGGGAGGAAGAAAGGAAGGAAGGAAGGCAGGAAAGAAGGAAGGAAGGAAGGAAGGAGGACGGTGGCCAAAGTGCCAGTTGAGTTACCAGACTGTGCTGCTGCCAATAATATATAGTCTGTAATCATTTCAAGGTCTGAAACACACACAGAGAAAAGGAAAAGGAAAGAAGGAAGGGAGGAAAGGAAAGGAAAGAAGGTAGGAAGGGAGGAAAAGAAGGGAAGAAGGAAGGAAGGAAGGAAGGAAGGAAAGGAGAGAGGAAGGAAGAAGGAAGGAAAGGAGAGAGGAAGGAAGAAGGAAGGAAAGGAAGGAGGGAAGGAGGGAGGAAGAAGGAATGAAAGGAGGAAGAAAGGAAGGAAGGAAGGCAGGAAGGAAGGAAGAAGGAAGGAAAGGAGGGAGGAAGGAAGGAGGGAAGGATGGAGGGAAGGAAGGAAGGAGGACGGTGGCCAAAGTGCCAGTTGAGTTACCAGACTGTGCTGCTGCCAATAATATATAGTCTGTAATCATTTCAAGGTCTGAAACACACACAGAGAAAAGGAAAAGGAAAGAAGGAAGGGAGGAAAGGAAGGAAAGAAGGTAGGAAGGGAGGAAAAGAAGGGAAGAAGGAAGGAAAGGAGGAAAAGAAAGAAGGAAGGAAGGAAGGAAAGAAAGGAAAGAAGGAAGGAAAGGAGGGAGGAAGGAAGGAGGGAAGGAGGGAGGGAAGGAATGGAGAAAAGGAAAGGAAGGAAGGATGGAGGAAAGAAGGAAGGAAAGGAGGGAGGAAGGAAGGAGGGAAGGAGGGAGGGAAGGAATGGAGAAAAGGAAAGGAAGGAAGGATGGAGGAAAGAAGGAAGGAAAGGAGGGAGGAAGGAAGGAGGGAAGGAGGGAGGGAAGGAATGGAGAAAAGGAAAGGAAGGAAGGATGGAGGAAAGAAGGAAGGAAGGCAGGAGGGAGGGAGGAAAGAAGGGAAGAAGGGAGGAAGGAAGGAAGGAAGGAAGGAAGGAAGGAAGGAAGGAAAGGAAAGAAGGTAGGAAAGGAAAGAAGGAAGGGAGGAAAGGAAAGAAGGAAGGGAGGAAGGAAGGTAGGAGGGAGGAAGAAAGGAAGGAAGGAAGGAAGGCAGGAAGGAAGGAAGGAAGGAGGACGGTGGCCAAAGTGCCAGTTGAGTTACCAGACTGTGCTGCTGCCAATAATATATAGTCTGTAATCATTTCAAGGTCTGAAACACACACAGAGAAAACCCCAAAGACTCGACGCCACAATACAACATGCTTTGATTGTACGTCTCAGGCTGTCAGGATTTAGCGGGCGTCGTTCTCCACAACGAGGACACGAGCAGGAAACCTTAACCATGAACTTTACAAGAGGTCAAAAATACAAATGTGACGTGTTGAAGCTGATTTATTAAAACTAATAACTGAGCATCTATTCTGTGTCTGCTCTCAATCTGCCTTCACTCTCAACGTGGTTCAAACTCATGCAGCTTTACACTCGAGTTAAGGAAGGAAAGGAGTAAAGGAAAGGAGGAAGGGAGGAAAGAAGGGAGGAAAGAAGGAAGGAAGGCAGGATGGAGGAAAGAAGGAAGGAAGGCAGGAGGGAGGGAGGAAAGAAGGGAGGGAGGAAGGGAAGAAGGACACAGGAAAGAAGGAAGGGAGGAAGGAAAGGAGGGAGGAAGGAAGAAGGGAGGAGGGAGAGAGGAAAGAAAGGAGGGAGGAAAGACAGTCTCAGGCTGTCAGGATTTAGCGGCCTGGTTCTCCACAACGAGGACACGAGCAGGAAACCTTAACCATGAACTTAACAAGAGGTCAAAAATACAAATGTAACGTGTTAAAGCTGATTTATTAAAATTAGAGCTCTGTGGTTCCTCTGATGACTGGAGAGGACACTGAGCATCTATTCTGTCTCCTCTCAATCTGCCAACACTCTCAAACCTCCGCTGGTTCACACTAATGCAGCTTTACATTTAACCCATTTAAAGAAGGAAGGAAGGAAGGAAGGAAGGAAGGAAGGAAGGAAGGAAGGAAGGAAGGAAAGGAGGAAGGAAAGGAGGGAGAAAGGAAGGGAGGAAAAAAGGGAGGAAAGGAAAGGAAGGAAGGACGGAGGAAAGACAAAAGAAAGAAAGGAAGGGAGGAAAAAAGGGAGGAAAGGAAAGAAGGAAGGGAGGAAGGAAGGCAGGGGGATGGAGGAAGGAAAAAGGAATGGTGGAAAGAGAGAGGAAGGGAAAAAAGAGAGAAGGGGGGAGGAAGGACAGAAGGAAGGAAGGAAGGAAGGAAGGAAGGCAGGAGGGAGGGAGGGAGGAAGGAAAAAGGACTGGTGGAAAGAGAGAGGAAGGGAAAAAAGAGAGAAGAAGGGAGGAAGGACAGAAGGAAGGAAAGGAGGAAGGAAGGACGGAAAGAAGGAACAGTCAAAACAGAAGGGGGTCAATTTGACCCGGGAGGACGACACAAAGGTTAATACACTCTTTAAAACTGATGGATACAGATGTGATGCTGGAAGAGTCAGTAAGATAAAACTGGTTCTACATGTCGAGTATGTACCCAGCTGTTTATCTAGTAAATAGCCATTAAATTAGGCATTTTTTAAACATCTTTAGTATATTTTATGGATTTTATGAGTGGTACCTACCAGGATACATTACACCCTTTTAAGGTATGGTGAACATTTGAACCTTTTATTTGATGAGGGAAAGTGAGACACTCCCTCCTCATTAACATCACACATGCTATAACCCTACCACGAGCTTCAATTCTGGACAAGCTGTATATACAATTGAACCACTTTGACCAATTCAAACTACTGACTGAGCCCCAGAATACTGATGCTCAATCCTGTGTTCTTAAGACCACAATGTTTACCTGACCGACCAAAAGCAACTTAAACCAGCTTTAAAACCTTCATTCATCCTTCAACTCCTACCAGGCTGTTAAAGAGTATCTGTGTGTGTCTCCTGGTGCATGTCAACTGTTTAAGGGATAAAATGAAATAGTCCAGAGGTTTGGACAAAATTAGCCAATTAGAGACACATTTGGTTTCTTGGTTCAACTTGTGATGAACACTGACTGGTCTTTATTTTTGTATTATAGCTTTATCATAATTCATTAGGACATTATAATAAAGAAAATATGAAATTACAATTAAAATATGAATCAATTATAAAAAAAAAAAAACATTAGTTGTGGCCTTGAATGGATGCAACTCCCTGATTTTCGTATCCAAAGCCTTTGTTGTGAATCATATTTTTCACCTTGTGTTTCATTAGATGTGTGAGAGACTTGTTTTTAACATTTTATTTTAAAAAAACATGTTTTTGTTTTTTTTGGCTGCTGTATTTTCTCTTTGTCATGCAGCAGAGAAAAGACCGATGTGTCATAGCTAGAAGAAGGTGGAAAACACATCAGACTGGAGTAAATGTGGAGGTGGGGATGTTCTCTCTCTCTCTCTCTCTCTCTCTCTCTCTCTCTATGTGTGTGTCTCTCTCTCTCTCTCTCTGTGTGTGTGTGTCTCTCTCTCTCTCTCTGTGTGTGTGTGTCTCTCTCTCTCTCCCTCTGTGTGTGTCTCTCTCTCTGTCTCTCTCTCTCTCTCTCTCTATCTCTCTCTGTGTGTGTGTGTGTCTCTCTCTCTCCCTCTGTGTGTGTCTCTCTCTCTGTCTCTCTCTCTCTCTATCTCTCTCTCTGTCTCTCTCTCTCTGTCTCTCTCTCTCCCTGTGTGTGTGTGTGTGTCTCTCTCTCTCTCTCCGTGTCTCTCTCTCTCTGTCATCCCCCCCTCCCCTAATGGGTTGTGGGTTGTGAAGCACATTGTAATGCTTTCCATATGATAATAGTCGCCACATAACAACGCATCAGTCCAGTCGCATTAACACATTTTACTCTGTTATCACACTCATGCATGACACTGTACACTTTACCACCTGGCTAACTGTTCTTTTGCTCATCTGTTTTTTTTTATTTCCGGCTGCCTTCTTGCCAGTCTGCTTCTCTCATGAGCCGCTCTGTCTTCTGTTTACTGTGTGAGTAAGAGTGCACGCGATCTGTCTGTCTGTGTGTCTGTCTGTGTGTCTCTCTGACTGTGTCTGACTACCTGTCTGTCTGTCTGCTCATCTGCTTGCCTGTCTCTCCTCCTCCTGCACCAGACTTGTGCATCTCTCTCTTCCAAAAAGGTTATATGACTGTTAATCTGCCTCCAAAGCTTCAGGATGCCTCATAATGACATAATATTAAAAAAAAAAAAAAGACATTCACTAAATTCATAGTGCACACTGAGATTTGGAAGTCTGTTACAAAAACAATTCAAACTAGATACTTAGAGCTAGCCAGTAGAAATCTAAAACCGTTTCCTTGAAGCCTTCCCAGTGTCTGTGGCTCTCTCCAAGGTGCTGAAACCTCTGAAACCTCAAACTCTACTGGGCCGATTCCCCAGAAAGGGTTAGGATTCACATTTTAGTTTAAAATAACAGCAAAGGTTTCATTTAACCATCATCATTGCTTGTGACAATCATATTCAGATATAAAATATCTGAAACCCACACTTCTTCTTCACCGCTAACTATCAAATTAATTATCCATCATACATCAAAATATGAGAAAAGTGATGACAGTACAAAGCATTTGTGCTAAATAAGATAGATGTGTATTATAACAGGAGTTCAAAAGCACTTAGATAGCTAGTCCTGGTTCTAGAAATAGATTAGAGCTCACAGGGAAGTATCGATTAACTGAATAATTGTTACATATTTTATTGATCCGACTCCAGATATTTTCAACTCAGTTAACCCTAGAGGGAGGTCAGAGGTCAGAGTCAGCCGCACAGCAGAAGGAGGAAGAAAGTCAAGGTTGTACAACTCAGCAGGGAGGGTGTTTGCAAACATGAGCTTCACACCTGGATCCATGAAGATGAAATGAGCTGTCAGGTGGGGCAATGAGTTTTTGATTCTTTGACTGATTCTTCATGATAGACTTCAGACCTCGTCCTTTCTCTGCATTTGTCTGGTAATTATGGACTAGGCGCTGACATAATCACCCTGACACAATAAGCGAGAGTGATTATGTCTTGTAAATGACTGTTGCAGCATGAGAAAAATGCTTTGGCACAGTTACAAAATAACTCCACTACTTTTTACAGTTTGTAGAGATTTGCCAGTGACTGTGAAACCTCCAGTGCTCATATGGTACTCACAGTTGACTTCATAAATCTGCTCATGACTCTGAAGCTCAGTATACATGCATTAGAGCTCTCCATGGTCCTGAAACCTTTGACAGCACCTTTACAGCTATGTTGGAGCTCTCCATGGTCCTGAAACCTTTGACAGCACTATGTTGCAGCTATGTTGGAGCTCTCCATGGTCCTGAAACCTTTGACAGCACTATGTTGCAGCTATGTTGGAGCTCTCCATGGTCCTGATACCATGTAATGTATCAACTGTAGCTCCTTAAACAGCAGTATTTCTTACCTAGGCTCTTTAACTCTTGCATATTGTTCATATTCTGACTCATAATTAGTCTCTAAACCAATTCACATTCATACATTCTCCATCAGTCATTAATACATATTTAATTAATCATTTTATTTGATTAATCTTATGGGGAAAAAGGCATTCACAATATTTTATTCATTATGAGCGTCAGCAAGAAATTGTTTTATGATCCAGGGGAAGATTTTGTAGAATATGATGAATACAACAATATGTTTGAATGCTGAAAATGCTTAAAAATGTGTATCCACTGCACACAAAAAAGAAAAAAAGATGCATTTTATTACTATTTCCATATACTGTGGGTCACATTAGGAGAAGTCTGGCTAAAAGAAATGTGTATAGGGTGTTTTTAAAGCTCTGAAATCTGAAAAAATAGGTAAAATTTGACCATGACCAGTTTGTAAGGGTTACAGTTCTGATAAACCATATCAGCAGGAGCCTCTTATAGCACTGAAAGCATGTTGGAGATATCCATGGTTATTCAATTACCTACAGGTGACAGTGGCACCTATTTAAGAATAACAAGCTTTTTATGTTAGAGCCATGCTGGAGGTGTCCATGAGGCTGAAAGCATGTAGGCATTCCCCACGGTGCTGAAACCATCAAGGTACCAAATCTCATCACTGAAGTCTGCCTCTATTACATTTTCTGTTTTTGTTTTTGTTTAGATTGTGCCAAGGCAGTTGCTAATCTTTCTGAGATCCACAGCTGAGAATCAGATTTTCCCCATAGGAGCTCCTCTTGAATGTGCCCCGGAATGACAAGCAGCTATGTTTGGAGCTCTCCATGGTGCTGATACTCACTGTAGCTCCATAAACTGCAGTATTTCTAACTGAGGCTCTTTAAGGTTCTTACAAAACTAGATATTTGTGTGTTTTCCATGATGCAGAAATGATGTAGGAGCTCCTTATGGCACTGAAACCATGTTGGAGCTCTCCATGGTTCTGAAACTACCTACAGGTGACCATGGCACTATAATGACTTCATAACAAGGTCAGTTTCTACACCTTTTCTGTTAATCTGAATGCAAGTATGGAGCTGGCCTTGGTCCTGAATGATCGCCACCATGTTTAAATCTATTTAAGAATAACAAGCATTTATATTACAACCATGCTGGATCTACATATGAGGCTGATGACATGTAGGAGCTCACTGTAGTGCCATAAACTGCAGTTTTTCTTACTGAGGCTCATAAAAGGTTCTTAATAAACCACATATGTGTTTTCCATGGTGCAGAAATGATGCAGGCGCTTGTAATGACACTGAAACCATGTTGGAGCTCTCCGTGGTTCTGAAACCATCTACAGGTGATGGTGGCAATATAATGACTTCATAACAAGGTCAGTTTCTACACCTTTTCTATTAAGCTGAATGCATGTAGGGAGCTGGCCTTGGTCCTCAATGATAGCCAACATGTTTAAATCTATTTAAGAATAACAAGCATTTATATTAAAACCATGCTGGATTTACACATGAGGCTGATGACATGTTGGAGCTCTCCGTGGTTCTGAAACTATCTACAGTTGACTGTGACACTATACTGACCTCATAACTAAGGTCAATTTCTGCATTTTCCCTGGGAATATGAATGTCTGTAGGGAGCTGGCCTTGGTCCTGGATGACAGTCAACATGTTTGCATCTATTTAAGAACAAGAAGCATTTATGTTCATGCTGGAGCTGTCCATAAGGCTGAAAGCATGTAGGGGTTTCCCCATGGTGCTGATACCCTCAAGGTGACTGTGACTCTCTCCATTGTGCTAAAAAATGTATCAAATCTCATCACTGAGGTCTGTGTCCTTTAAATTGTTTGGTTTGTGTTTAGATTATACCAAAGCAGTTGCTAATATTTTAAATTTAAAATCAGATTTTACCCAGTAGCAGCTCCTCTTAGTCCTGAATCCTATGTTTTAATGTGTCCAAGAAAAACAAGCAGCTATGTGGGAGCTGTCCATCGTGCTGACCATGTGTAGACTCGCAGTCACGCTACAGCCATGTGGGAGCTCTCCGTGGTTCTAAAAGCCACACTGGTTCAATTCAACGGTGCCACAACCATGTCAGATCCTATCCACTGTGCTCAGTTACACCCTCCCAGCGACTCAAACCACCTCCGAGCAGCTGCCCCCCTCTTTTTGTTCTGAGTCCCAGTCAACGTGTTTGAATCTCTCCACGAACAACAAGCAGCCTGTTCAGATGTCTGTGGAGATATTTTTAGACAGCTCTTTCAGATCTTTCTTTGGAACAGCAGCTCTCTCAGTGTGGAGCTGTCACTGCTTCCTAAACACTGCCAGGGTCCTTATAGGCTTGTCCTGTACTGTCCCTGCTCTGCTGTTTTCTGTCCTGCACACTGAGGACAAACAGTGCTGGTCAGTCTCATAAAAGAAAAATCATTTGGCATTTAACAACATTGTTTATTGCTGGTTATTGCTCTGCCTGCACAATGAAAAACCAATTACAGCTTCTCTCAGAGGACACCCATTTCAATTAATTTCATTTACATCCCCATTTTTCTATCTTTCCACACGACGCTACAGAATTTAAAATGCTTCATATACCTGCTTTGGCTCATTTCTTAACATTAATGTCACTTTTTTTTTTACCAATATTGTCTTGCTGCCTCTCCTCCACCCTCCTCCCATCTCTTCCATCTTTCCTCACCTCTCTTCTCCCCCCCATTTGGATCTCCACTCCTCCTGCCCTTGTCTTTTTCTGGTTCCCTAGTTTCACACTCACTCCTTGCTCCTTCCCTCCCTTCCCCTTCTGTCCCCTCGTACTCCACTCACTTCTACCATCTTCCCTCACTTCTCATCCTCACCTCTGTTCCTCTATCCTGTCCTCTTTTTTTTTTCTTCCTGCATGTCTCTCCTTCTCCTCCCTCTCTCACTTCTCCTCTCCTCTCCTCCCCTCCTGTGTTCTCATCTCCTAGCCTCCTGCATAATAGATGTGGCTGTAATGCCAGTCAACTGGAGCGGCATGATGAGGCAGCTTTAGAGACAGAGAGTGAGAGAAAGAGAGAAAGACAGAGAGAGAGAGACAGAGAAATCCCCCCCCCCTCCCCAAAATGGGTCCTATTACTGCGTTCCCACACGCGCGAGAACGGATGCTTCCATACGTGGGCGCGCACATGTCCGACATACAGACAAGCACGCACACGCACGCACACATTCCCATACAGAGACGGCGGGGCTGCAAGGCTGACCAATGCATCGCAGCACACACACACACACACACACACACACACATATAAGTGAGACGCCAAAATAACAATCAAGCCCTCCACCGGAACCACCGGAGAGGAGCACGCTGTCAACTACGCGAGCCGCCGGTGCACTCTTTTTTTTTTTTTTTTTTTTTTTTTTTTTTGGAGAGCTCCAAAATAAATTGTCTGTAGCCTGAGAGAATGGCAGAGTCCAGAAACGGTGCCAACACAGGCGCAAAAAAAAAAAAAAAGAGAGAGAGAGAGCCGTCACACACACACACACACACACACACACACACACACACACACACACACACACACAGCGAGGTTATGGCAGAGTCTAATCAGATTACAGCGATGATTCATTTCCTGGCCACTAAGAACAAAACTATTGTTGGCACCGCGGTGAGGCTGGCATCCCCTCCGTGGCAGGAGGAGAAGAAAAAAAATCCAACTGCATAGCGGTGCTCGGTCCCACCGAGCATCCTCCGCCATCACACACACACGCACACAAACACACACACCCTACATTATTAAGAGCCGATCAATCAGCCTTACCTTCATCGATCTCCAGCTCCACTCCTCCCGTCTTGTCTCTCTTTTTTCTCCAAAAATCCTCGTCTTTCTTTTGCTCTCCTGATCCGTCCACTAATGGATGGGTTAAATCACAATGAAGGCTTTAAAAAAATTTTGGAGGAGAAAAAAAAAAGGGCGATCAGGCTCAGCAGCTTATCCCAACTCCTGCTCTCCTCTCCTGCGTTCCCGTCCACACGCGGAGAGAGAGAGAGATAGACAGACAGAGAGAGAGAGAGAGAGAGGCTATCTTGGTAGTTTTCTGAGGCTGAATAAAACGGCTGTGTGTGTGTGTGTGTGTGTGTGTGTGTGTGTGTGTGTGTGTGTGTGTGTGTGTGTATATATATATGTATGTGTGTGTGCGTGTGTGTGTGTGTGTATGTGTGTGTGTATATATGTATGTGTGGGACCGGACAGAAGCAGCGGCAGAAACGGAATTACCAGAACAGACGTGCAAAAAGCAATCAAGCAGAAGAAGAGGAGGAGAAAAAGAAGAAGAAGAAGAAGAGAGGCAAAGCGGGAATCCAGGTGCCTTCGGTCTCACCGTGCAAAAGCCACGAGAAGCACTCACGTTAAGATAGATCCTCAAACCAGAAGGGTGGGTAGGTGGATGTAGGGGTGTTGGGTGGAGGAGGAGAGGGGGGTCATATGGGTGCTGAAGAACTCCTATTATCCTCCCATTCGTTTCCCAATGAACGATACTCCAATATAACACGTTTAAAAGTAACGGGAACCCCCCTTTAAGACGCCTGTGCCATCCGTGCACAGTTCAGTCCCTTCACACTGATATCCAAAGAGACACGAAGCAGAGAAAAGTGATGCTGGAGAGGAGGAATAGCTTTAATTCCAATAACGTTCATCTCTCATCTCGAGCTCCGTGCACAGCTCCGGGGTTTTTTTCGCGGTTCAACCCTCCTCGGAATAAACTACATCCAGCAAATACAGAGAGGGTGTCCTTGAGTGCAAATAACCTTTTCACTTATCCAAGCAGCCGTTTGGGGCGATGAACGATCGGGTTTGTTTCCACAGACACGCACGCGGGCACGCACGCACACGATAAAAAAAGAGAAGAAAATCATGCAGCTATTCCTCCAGGTATTGGGCCTTATTTAACACATCAAAATCATTTCAGTCCCTCCACCAACAACAAAAAAAAAAGAGAAAAACATTCCGTTAATGTGTAATGTGCGCGGTTTCCATCTGTCAGCTTTGCAGGGTTTGGAAGCTGGCTTGTCTTGTTCTTCCTTTCACACGGACAAGATGAGAACGAGAGGAAGAGAGAAGGAGAGAGCGAGAGAGACAGAGAGAGAGAGAGAGAGAGAGAGAGAGAGAGAGAGAGAGAGAGAGAGAGTGGATGCAATCCCGATCCCACCGTAGTAGCCTTTCAACCTGGTCCGGGCGGCGTCCGTCCAGGAATCAGAAATCACAGCACACAACTTGACAGCCGACGAGCACCGACAACACCCCGATCTCTCTCTCTCCAAGGTGGAAATGCAGTTTTTTTTTTTAAAGGAAAATTAATCTCTTTTTTTTTTTTTTTTTTTAAATGAGCAAAAAGAGTTTAAGCTGTAGCCTACTTTCACACAGCTAACACCATCACCGGGCTCTCGTTAGTAGAGGCTTGCAGAGCTTGCAGAAGGGATGTGCATACCGAAAGTCGCCTATAGGAGAAAGAAAAAAGAAAAAGAGAGAAATCAGCAGAGCATAGGAGACTGTAATCCTCCGTTAAGGCTCCCGGAACGTCACATTTTCGGTCAAATGTCCTCCTTTTGTCCGGTTAATTCCTCCGCTGCGTCTCTCCACGTCGGATCCTCTTCTTCAGTGACAGCTGCTGATGCTGCTGCTGGATTTTTTTTTTCTTTTTTCCCTTTTTTTCCCAAACAGATGGTTAAAGTTTGAATTTCAGCCACAGATCCCAACGCGCCTGCTTCCTGCTGGTTGGAGGCGGTTGTGGCGCACGAGGCTGGCTGACTGGCGTAAAGCGGGAGGGGGGGGGGGGGTATTTGGGAGGGGAAGGGGATGTGCTCGAACAAAAAGACACACCCAAACACCTTATGTATCTATCTATCTATCTATCTATCTATCTATCTATCTATCCTTTAAACATATCGATCCATGTATCAATCTACCTCCATCATGAGCTCGTGCTAGTTGAAGACTTTGGTTTTTTTTATCCACATAGTCCGACATCTCCTCTAAATGCTTCTCACCGCAGATGAGAATGGCTGATAGACAAGATTTGAAACTGATAAGGTGCAGAAAATGAAGTATTTGCTCTGTTATTTCACAGCTATAAACACGATTAAGTAAATATTGTATGTATGCTATATGCTTTTTATGCAGCACTGCTCCTCCCAAACCCCAAAATAAGTCTCTTTACATTCCTGTTATTATAGTTTTATAACAGTTTGTAGTTTTAAGAGGTCATAACAAACAGGATATGTTCATGCAGAAGTCATGTGATATCGCCTCATTTGGTAATGGCACTGCTTTATGGACAATGTCAGCAACATACAAGGGTCAAAGGTCACAGCTGATGGGTTAGGGTTAGGGTTGCTGTCTAATCATTATAATGTATCATAGAAATAGGAAAATACATAAATACATAAAGCCTTAGCTGAATTAAGGTTTGGATCAGTCACTGTTAAGCAAATACAAGTTATTATATTATTATTATAGTTAAAATAAGCATGCTGGTTGTTTCTTTATGGCCTGTGTTACCATTAAAAAGTGAATAAATGTTTCAATAATGAAGTATAAATAGATAAAATAAGTTGACGTGCTTATAATTCCACTTTTATATCAAAGTGGTTTAACTGATTGTCTCCAAATAGACCATCATTCATTCAACAGTAAATATCAACTAGTTTGGCATGATCTTACATTATAACTTTTATATTAAATAAAGCTAATGGAATACTATTGTTCTAAATATTATATTTAATCTGGGTAACCATGGAGACCAGGACATATTTATCATTATTTAACCCTCCTGTTGTCTTCAAGTCAAGGAAGGAAGTTAGGAAGGGAGGAAGAAGGAAGGAAAGAAGGAAGGAAAGGCGGAAGGGAGGAAGAAGAAAGGAAAGGAGGGAGGGAAGAAGGAAGGTAGGAGGGAGGGAAGGAGGAAGGAAGGAAGGAAGGAAGGAAGGAAAGAAGGAAGGAGGGAGGAAGGGAAGAAGGAAGGTAGGAGGGAGGGAAGGAGGAAGGAGGAAGGAAGGAAGGAAGGAAGGAAGGAAGGAAGGCAGGAGGGAGGGAGGAAAGAAGGAAGGAGGGAGGGTGGGAAGGAAGGAAGGAAGGTAGGTAGGTAGGAGGGAGAAAAGAAGGAAGGAAGGAAGGAAGGAAGGAAGGAAGGAAGGAAGGAAGGAAGGAAGGAAGGAAGGAACAGTCAAAACAGATGGGGTCAATTTGACTCAGGAGGATGACACAAATTCTTAAGACAATTCTCAATTGCTCATGAAGTATAAATAGATTAAATAAGTTGACATGCTTATAATTACACTTTTATATCAAAGTGGTTTAACTGATTGCCTCCAAATACACCATCATTCATTCATTCATTATCATTCATTCATTTGGAAGTATACACTATAAGCAGAACATTAGCTTTTGTGCGTATAAATACACACTCACAGTGAGATGACTGAATGTGACTCTTCTCTTTGCTACACAGGTGCTAGAAGGACTCTCCATCACTCTTTACATTTACACACTGACACTCCTTCCTCCTTCCTCCTTCCTCCTTCCTTCTGCCTCTCTGCCTCTCTGCATTTCTTCTTTTTTTTTCTCATCAGTTTATATTCTGACTTTCTTTCACACACGCTGAGCACATTTTTTATATTATTTCAGTTTTTCAATAGTGGAACTGTGTGCTTCGCTCACTCGCTTCCACTTCTCCTTCTTCTTCTCTCTCTCTCTCTCTCTCCTCAAAGATAAGTCAATCTACTCTGTCTGTATATATACATTATATTATTATATATTATTATATTATATTGTATTGTATTATATTATATATTGTTTACTGTGAGTCATGACTTCATTAATGGTTAATAAAGAATCTGTATTAATGCCTTTTAGATTATTATTATTAGCCATTATTAAAAACAGCTTTTCAGCACCACGGAGAGCTCTACTAGAAGGAGTTAAACACAAGGGATCTTCTCAATGTTCATTTGGCAACCTGATATTTATTGTTATTAACTTATGTGAGCTTTATTAGTGAGTGACTGATGAAGTCTGACACCTGCCTAACTTTTTATTTTTTTTTATTATTTCAGTTTTCAATAGTGGAACTGTGCTTCGCTCACACGCTTCCACTTCTTCTTCTACTCTGTACTACATCATAATACATTACATATTGTTTAATGTGAGTCATGACTTCATTAATGGTTAATAAAGAATCTGTATTAATGCCTTTTAGATCAGCTATTAGCCATTATTGAAAACAGCGTTTCAGCACCATGGAGAGCTCTACTGGAGGGACTTCTCAATGTTCATTTGGCAACCAGATATTTATTCTTATTAACTAATGTGAGCTTTATTAGTGAGTGACTGATTAACTCTGACACCTGCTTTTTTTTATTATTTCAGTTTTTCAATAGTGGAACTGTGCTTCGCTCACTCGCTTCCACTTCTTCTTCTTCTCTCTCTTCAAAGATAAGTCAATCTACTCTGTCTGTACTACTTTATAATACATTATATATTGTTTACTGTGAGTCATGACTTCATTAATGGCTAATAAAGAATCTGTATTAATGCCTTTTAGATTATTATTATTAGTAGCCATTATTAAAAACAGCTTTTCAGCACCATGGAGAGCTCTACTAGAAGGAGTTAAACACAAGGGATCTTCTCAATGTTCATTTGGCAACCTGATATTTATTCTTATTAACTTATCTGAGCTTTATTAGTGAGTGAGTGATGAAGTCTGACACCTGCCTAACTTTTTATTTTTTTTATTATTTCAGTTTTCAATAGTGGAACTGTGCTTCACTCACTCGCTTCCACTTCTTCTTCTACTCTGTACTACTCAGTATACCACTTTATAATACATTATACATGTTTACTGTGAGTCATGACTTCATTAATGGTTAATAAAGAATTTGTATTAATGCCTTTTAGATTATTATTATTAGCCATTATTAAAAACAGCTTTTCAGAACCATGGAGAGCTCTACTGGAACACAAAGGGACTCCTCAATGTTCATTTGTCAACCTGATATTTATTGTTATTAACTTATGTGAGCTTTATTAGTGAGTGACTGATTAACTCTGACACCTGCTTTTTTTTATTATTTCAGTTTTCAATAGTGGAACTGTGCTTCACTCACTCGCTTCCACTTCTTCTTCTACTCTGTACTACTCAGTATACCACTTTATAATACATTATA
>NC_070583.1:34091423-34098923 GCF_027409825.1 Scomber japonicus | reverse complement strand
TAAAAATGTAACAACTGCTCCACTCGAGTATCTGTGTTCATAATAACCTCTCGCTACAATTCAAGCAGACGCAGGAATAATGGAGGAATAAATAAATACAGTGTTATACATGAACAGGAAGTGTTGTGGTTTGGGAGCGTGGAGCAAAATCTGAATGGAGATTTAATCAAGATGCATTCAGGCTGCACGATACGAGCAGGAAAAAAGAGTTTGTAAAGAGTTAGGAACAACATGCAGGAGGGAGGAGGGAAGGAAGGAAAAGAAGGAAGGAGAGAGGGAAAAGGAAATGAGGTAGGGAGGAAGGAAGGAAAGAAGGGAGGAATTGAGGGAGGAAGGAAGGAAGGAGGAAAGAAGGAAGAAAGGTAGGACGGAGGGAGGAAAAAAGGAAAGAGGGAAGGAGAAAGGAAAAGAGAAAAGAAGGGAAGGGAGGAAGGACAGACGGAAGGAAGGAAGGGAGGAAGGACAGACGGAAGGAAGGAAGGAAGGGAGGAAGGAGAATGGAAAATGCTTTCCATCTTCCTCTAACCTTTGACATCAATATTATGTTATTCATAAACACACTACTACAGTTATTAAATATCCACTTTTTAAAATTGCTATATCCTAAATGTTTAATGTAGCTCTATAATCTTTATCTAAACTAGACCATGAAACCATTTATTTTGCTCCCTTCTTCTTTTCCTTTCTCCTTCCTCCCTTCCTTCCTTCCGTCTGTCCTTCATCCCTTCCCTCCTTCCCTTCTTTCCTCTTTTCCTTTATCCCTCCCTCTTTCCTTTTTTCCTCCCTCCGCCCTTCCTTCCTTCCTTCTTTCCTAAATTCCTCCCTTATTTCCTCTGTCCTTCTGTTCTTCTTTCCTTCCTTCCTCCCTACCTCGTTTTCTTTTCCCTCTCTCCTTCCTTCTTTCCTTCCTTCCCTCCTTCCTTCTTCCTCACTTCCTTCCTGCCTCCTTTCCTGTCTTCTTCTTCCCTTCCTTCCTTCCTTCCTTCCTCCCTCCCTCCTTTCCTTCCTTCCTTCTGTCCTTCCTTCCTCCCTCCCTCCTTTCCTTCCTCCCTTCTTTTCTCCCTCCCTCCTTTCCTTCCTTCTTCCTCCCCTCTTTCCTTCCTTCATTCTTCCTCTAACCTTTGACATCAATATTATATTATTCATAAACACACTACTACAGTTATTAAATATCCACTTTTTAAAATTGCTATATCCTAAATGTTTAATGTAGCTCTATAATCTTTATCTAAACTAGACCATGAAACCATTTATTTTGCTCCCTTCTTCTTTTCCTTTCTCCTTCCTCCCTTCCTTCCTTCCGTCTGTCCTTCCTCCCGTCCCTCCTTCCCTTCTTTCCTCTTTTCCTTTCTCCCTCCCTCTTTCCTTTTTTCCTCCCTCCGCCCTACCTTCCTCCCTTCTTTCCTGCTTCCTTCCTTCCTCCCTCAATTCCTCCCTTCTTTCCTTCTTTCCTCCCTACCTCATTTCCTTTGCCCTCTCTCCTTCCTTCTTTCCTTCCTTCTTCCTCCCTTCCTTCCCTCCTTTCCTTCCTCCTTCCCTCCTTTCCTTCCTCCCTTCTTTCCTCCCTCCCTCCTTTCCTTCCTTCTTCCTCCCCTCTTTCCTTCCTTCTTTCTTCTTCTAACCTTTGACATCAATATTATGTTAAATATCCACTTGCTCCAATTGCTATATCCTAAATGTTTAATGTAGCTCTATAATCTTTATCTAAACTAGACCATGAAACCATTTATTTTGCTCCCATCCAAGAATATCATCTGACTTGAGACTTGTGATTTATTTATGATGCATTATGGATTTCACCTTAGTTAGCACCGACTCTAATACATACATACATATATATACATATACATATATATACTCTGATAGATAACACGTCATTAACATTTATGAGACGCTTGCACATGTAATTCATTTTAAGTTGAATGTTTTATGAGTGCTGATATAATGCATCAGTGAGCAGTGGTTGTTCCTTTTCCTTCCTTATGCCTCCCTTCTCCCTTCCTTCCTCCTTTCCTTCCTTCTTCCTCCCTTCCTTGCTCCCTTCTCCCTTTAATTAACATGCATCAGTGAGCAGTGGTTGTTCCTGCTAACACGCTCAAACTGCACAATGCTACGAGCTGCAGGTGAAGTCAGAGTGAAGTCAGAGTGATCGAACATGAGATGAGGAAATACTACGACATGTGAAATGAGAGTGTCTAGTTCTGCTGCACTGAAGAGGAGGTTTTCATGATGTTGGATCTGGTTTATGAAGGGGGGGGTTACTGGGGATTTCCACCGGGTCCGTCAGCAGCGTGGAACGGCTGTGCTACGGTTTAGCTCCGTCCTCTGCCCAGCGTCAACTCACACCGGGAGCGTTACAGCAGCGGACCGGAGCATGCTCTGGTAGAGAAATCTGCCTTTTAAAATGAAGTTGCACTGTTAATACAGTAATTACGGCAGCCCAATCAAACCCGAACGAGTGCCTTTAGTCTACCGTAATTACTGTAGTAGCAGCCCAGCTAAATGGCCCAGTTTTGTTAACTTGCTCAATTTTGGTTGCTTTGGTAATTTTCTTTGATGTTTGTGCTTATATCATGTGTCAGTAGCTACGTAGCTAGATGGAGTCTTTATCTGACTGTTTTATTCCTGTTTGTTGCTGAAATACGATCGGGAGGCTGAACGGGTTGTTTTATTTTGAAAAACGGAAGTTTTATTATGCTGATTCAGTGTCGGACTTCCTGTCTGGTGCAATCTGCTCTGTTGAGCTTGTCGCGAGTTGGAAACGGCTCCGTCAAAAATAGAAATGCTACCTATTGATAGCGCTGCGGTGCCGGAGCCGCTGCTGAGACGTTGCTGACACGCTGCTGAAACGTTCCCGGTGGAAACACTCTCATTGATTATAGTGTTACCTATCAGCTCCGGTGACCGCGGCGCAGCTGTAACGCGCCGCTGCCGGACTCAGTGGAAATTGGGCTTTAGGGGTGAAACCATCATCCACATACTGGATGTTGTCGTCTAGGTAACGGGACAGGACGTGCAGCAGTTTGCAGGTTTTTTCATTTTTAATTTCATCATGATCTTCCCCTCTCTGCTGCTGGTCTCCATATTCAATAATTTGATGGATTAAATCTTCTTATAAAAATTATTTTATGCTGCAATCTTATATTTAATGCTGTATTCTAGTATTTTATTTCTCTCTTTATATTTTTCTATTTTAATTGCATGTTTTTCTGTTTTATGTAAAGTACATTGAGTTGCCATTGTGTATGAAATGCTCCATATAAATACAACTGCCTTTCCTTGCCTTCCTCATCCCCCTTTCTTCTTTCCTTCTGCCCCTCCTTCCTTCCTTCCTCCCTCCATTCCTTCCTTCTACTTCCCTTCCTTCCTCATTTCCTTCCTTCATTCCTTCCCTCCCTCTTCCCTTCCGTCCTTTCTTCCTTTCTTCCTTCCTTCCTTCCTCTTTTCCTTCCTTCTTCCTCCCTACCTCCCTCCCTTCCTCCCTTCATTCCTTCCTTCCTCCCTCCCTCTTTTCCTTCCTCCCTTCCATCCTTCCTTCCTCCCTCCATTCCTTCCTTCTACTTCCCTTCTTTCCTCATTTCCTTCCTTCATTCCTTCCCTCCTTTCTTCCTTGCTCCCTTCCTTCCTTCCTCCCTCCATTCCTTCCTTCTACTTCCCTTCCTTCCTCATTTCCTTCCTTCATTCCTTCCCTCCCTCTTCCCTTCCGTCCTTTCTTCCTTTCTTCCTTCCTTCCTTCCTCTTTTCCTTCCTTCTTCCTCCCTACCTCCCTCCCTTCCTCCCTTCATTCCTTCCTTCCTCCCTCCCTCTTTTCCTTCCTCCCTTCCATCCTTCCTTCCTCCCTCCATTCCTTCCTTCTACTTCCCTTCTTTCCTCATTTCCTTCCTTCATTCCTTCCCTCCTTTCTTCCTTGCTCCCTTCCTTCCTTCCTCTTTTCCTTCCTTCTTCCTCCCTTCCTTCCTCCCTTCCTCCCTCCATTCCTTCCTTCTACTTCCCTTCCTTCATTCCTTCCCTCCCTCCTCCCTTCCGTCCTTTCTTCCTTGCTCCCTTCCTTCCTTCCCTCCCTTTCTTCCTTCCTTCCTTCCTCTTTTCCTTCCTTCTTCCTCCCTTCCTTCCTCCCTCCCTCCCTCTTTTCCTTCCTCCCTTCCACCCTTCCTCCCTTCCTCCATTCCTTCCTTCTACTTCCCTTCCTTCATCATTTCCTTCCTTCATTCCTTCCCTCCCTCCTCCCTTCCGTCCTTTCTTCCTTGCTCCCTTCCTTCCTTCCCTCCCTTTCTTCCTTCCTTCCTTCCTCTTTTCCTTCCTTCCTTCTAGCTTTCTTGACAGGTAAAACTGAACATTTAGTTGAAGTAGAAAAGACAAATAAAAGTCCCAACCAGACATGAAGGATAGAGAGAGCAGGAGTCTGAAAGGAGAGAAAAAGGAAGCAGGGAATCAGAGAAGCATAAAGGACGATGTGACGGAGAATGAGATGGAAATGGGCCGGTAAATATATCTCTAGGGTTGATGTATGAGTCTGATGACATCATGACTCCAGCTTTACATTCATCAGGTGGTCTGAAAGAGGTTCCGTCTCTCCTTCCTCCCTCCCTCCTTCTCTCTTTCTTTCCTCCCTACAGTACGTTCTCCCCTTCCTTGTTTCTTCTATCCTTCTTTCCTTCCTTCTTCTTTTCCTTACTTGCTCCCTCCTTCCTTTCCTCTGTCCTTCCTTCCTTTCCTTCCTTGTTCCCTTCCTTTCTCCCTTCCTGCCTCCTTTCCTTCATTTCTTCCTTCCCTTCTCCCTCCTTTACTTCTTTCCTTTCTCCTACCTTTCCTTCCTTCTTCCTTCCTCTTTTCCCCGTTCCTCCCTCCTTTCCTTCATTCTTCCTTCCTCCCTTCCTTCTTCCCTCAATTACTTCCCACCTTCTTCCTTCCTACCTCCTTTCCTTCCTTCTTCCTTCTTTCCTCCCTTACTTCTTTCCTTCCTCCCTCCCTTCCTTCCTTGCTCCCTTCCTTCTTTTCTTTCCTCCTTCCTCCCTCCCACCTTTCCCTTCCTTCTTCCTCCCTTCCTCGCTCCTCTCCTCCATTCCTTCCTTCCCCGTCCCTCCTTTCCTTCCTTCCTTCCTTCCTTCCTTCCTCCCTCCTTTCCTTCCTTTTCTCGAGGACAACAGGAGGGTTAAATAAATAGTTTTAACCATTTTAAAACTGATTTGGGTTCACTTTTTATTTTAGTTTTAAAAAACAACCCACAAAATATTTCCCCCAAAAAAAAACATTCAGGACAAAAGAAACAGAAGGCATGTAAATGTTATAATATAATAAATATTATATATAGATGTTAAAAAAAGGCATCAAAACGTTACTTCTGTGTGGGTATAATGGCAGTAAAGGAAGCAGCAGTGAAATGATGATGGCGGCTAGTTCGGCCCTCAACAGAACAGCTGCTGATATAAAAAATAAAAAAATAAAATAAAATAGAGGGAGAGGAGGAGGAAGTGGGGAACTACTGGAATTTTAATTTATATCATTTGGCACATCCACCTACTCTGACAAACTCAAATTATGTCTGGCATGGAAAGTAAAAAAAAAAAACTCTTGTCCATTTACATAGACGAGGATAGACGATTCAAATTCGGAGCAGCAGGCACGAATTTGGAAATACTTTGTAATAAAACATCCGGAAAGATGAAAAAAGGGGAAGAAAAAAAAAGATGTAGTAGCCGATGTTCTGTATTTTTTGGAGATGTGGGCGCCTCGAGGAAACAACTTAAAAACCCACTTGACTTGAATCACTGCTGATGAAAACCTCAATCTAACTCAACCACCTCATGAATAATGGAGAAGACTAACTGCTACAGCTGTAACACTGTAACCTCATACATTTTGTATTTCTCCTTTTTTTTCTGTTCCATTTCCTCCTCCGTTCATCCCCCCCCCCCCCCTTTACATTTCATCCTCCTCTTCCTCCTTCTCTCCCTTTCCTCTCACAAGAACTCACAACTCCCTGGTTTGGTTGCCCCCGGTAACCCCATGTTTGTTTAGTGTGAGTTCAGTTTTAATGGTCTTGTCCAAAGTCCTGAAACACCAATTAACATTCCTTCTTCCTCCTTCTTTCCTTCTTCCTTCCTTCCTCCTTTCCTTCCTCCTTCCTTCCTTCTTCATTCCTCCCTCCTTTCCTTCCGTCCTTCCTTCCTTCCTTCCTCCTTCCTTCCTTCTTCCTTCCTTCGTCCTTTCCTTCCTCTCTCCTTCCCTCCTTTCGCCCTCCTTTCCTTCCTTCTTCCATCTTTCCGTCCTTCCTCCCTCCCTTCCTCCTTCCCTCCCTCTCTCCCTTCCCTCCTTTCCTTCCTTCCTTCCTTCCTCGCTTCTAACTCCCTTCCATCCTCCCTCTCTTCCTTCCTCCCTTCCATCCTTCCTTCCTTCTTCCTTCCTTCCTCTTCCCTCCCTTCTTCCTCCCTTCCTTCTTTCCTTCCTTCATTCCTCTTTTCCTTCCTTCCTTCCTCCCTCCCTTCCTTCCTCGAGGAGGGTTCATAACATAATGATTAACACTCCTCGTCCTCTACCTGTCCTTTATCATCTGTCTCCTCTTCCCTCGTCTCTCCTCCTCTAATCCCTCGCTCACCTTCACTCTCCTTCTCCTTCTCCTTCTTCTTTCATCCTCTCTCTGCTCTCCTGACCTGCTGCAATGAGAGCCGGTGAGCAGAGAGAGGAGAGGAAAGGAGAGAGAGAGAGAGTGAAATAAGAGGCGAGGATCAGTTCCCCAAGTTTCTGAACCTCTTCTCTCCAAAGAGCCAGATGATAAGAGAAGTATTACAGAGGAGAACGATGGGTAATTATGCCGCTCTGGAGATATGCTTCACTAATCTGGCCTCTCTCTCTCTCTCTCTCTCTCTCTCCCTCCTCATCTCTCATTCTTTCTGTCTCAGAGTTTCTTTGACTTCAGTCTGAGGGTTCTCATTATCTATACCGTTGTCTCCTTTTTTTAATAAGTCTCTCTCTCTTACTCTCTCTACATTTTTTTTTCTCTCTCTCAGGAGTTGTAGGATGTGATATGTGCAGTGATTGAAAAGGCATGTAATTCAATTTTTGGGCTGCAGGCATGTAGATTTTACTTAGTTTTGACTGTATGTGTGTGTGTGTGGCTACTTTTGGGAGCAAATTTCAGACTTCAGACTGGTGAATTGGGGGAATGCAAAAGCCAGGTGTGTGGTTGGTTAGGACTAGTTTAAATACAGTGTAAAGTGAATTCAGACATTTTCTTCTAAACACATTAAATAGGTCATAAATGTATTTCTAAAAAAGGTGTAAAAAGCATTTCAACCATTTAGATTTGAATTGTGGAGCTAGGCTTCACAAACTGTGTTTCAACATTTCTGTGTTCAGGATTTAGTGATTAGCATAAACCCGGCCCAGCTGCTGTAGAGGTATAAATACATTCAGCACACACTACTACTACTACAGTCTACAGTTAGCCAGTTAGCTGAGTTAGCCGCCGAGTTAGCTGCCGAGTTAGCCGCAGAGGTAACC
>NC_070583.1:34072175-34090923 GCF_027409825.1 Scomber japonicus | reverse complement strand
ATAAGCATCAGTAATTTGGATATATGACAAAGTGGTTAAAGGCATATAATAGAAATGCTAGTTCGGAAAATTACATGATTTTACTGTAATCAGCCTTTAAAACCAGGAAAAGAAATACTTATGCTGTATCATGATATTACGATACCCAAATTCTAAGTCGATATCCACTCTCATATCCCGATATTGTTATTTTGATATATTGCCCAGCTCTAAAAGACCTTCTAAATCTTTCTGAAAAGCACCTTATAGCATTACAAGTCTGTCTTCTGCTCACTAAATTGTACAATAGGTGGTCCTCTCATTATGCAGCATGCTTCCTAATACTGTAGGTTGTTTCCTACTTCCTCTTTTCTCCATGTCCACCTCTATAGTGAGTCAGGAGACAAAACCAATGATGGATCTGCCTTTTTTTATATCAGTTCTTCAACCCCCAACCTCAACAGATCACTGCATCAAAAAAGCACACTTGCTAAAATACTTTGATAAAAAACACATATAGGGAAAAATGGCACGGGTCTTCCCACCTCAATAGCTACATCTTTAATGAGAACACAAGTCACCAACATATTTATCTTTCTAAAATTAATAATAAGTTACTTTACTCTTATTTAGATATAGAATTAAGTGGTTTTGAAGCTCCTTGGTGGTCGAGTGGTTAGAGCACATGCCACATAATCGCAGCGTCCCTTGTTCGAATCCGGCCACGGACCTATGCTGCGGGTCATTTCCTTCTCTCTCCCCATGAAGCCTGTCAGCCTCTCTGCCAGTTACTGTCTTAAAGCTACTCTTACCTTTGTTACATTTTTATACATTTTTTTGTTTAGGTTAAAATGCTATGAATAAGGTAATGGCACTCTAAAATGTTAAAGAGATCCACCAGGCATAGAAACTCATCATTATTCCATTCTCATAATATTCAGTGAAAACTCTGGCCAATCATATCATTCAGTCTGAATGATATGATTGGCCGAGCGACCTGCCTGTTTTCCCCTTCCACATTACGTAATCGTGCACACACCCCCACCCAGAAGAGAGTGTGTTGTGGGTCCACGGCATTATAATACATCCATGATCCACGGAGATAGCCGTAAACAGACAGTAGCGACTGACAATGCAGGCCACGGCACGGGATTTTTTAAATTTTATAGGGGGCGCTATTGAGCCAGACACACTGTGATTATGTGGCATGTACAGCAAAAGTGATTTAGCTAAGGTTGAGGAAGGATTGTGGTTCCAGTTAGATGTCAGTAAATTACACACACACCATGTCTTATGTTTCAAAATGACTCTGGACTTTTTCAATATTTCACAGTCAGACCTTTCTCTAAGATGTGAGAGCTTTAACACGACCGTGAACACATTTAGGAAAACAAATGTGGTACACTGTCAGAGAACATTTAGCCAGATTTCTTGCCAGACGTTTCCTCATTACGTTGATGAAAAGCATGGGTGGCATATTAGGTTTCATATTTGTTGTTGCTCATTACTTGTAAACAACACACAGCTTCTCAGAGACAGATGTTTCACCAGTCCTCGCTTCATTAAAAACACTGGTGGCACACATTTCATTAAAAAAGTGGCTGATCTTCACTTCCTTGAAGGAGCCGCTTGATGGTTAAGGTTAAAATTAAGTCTGAAGAAAGAAAGGAAGGAAGGAAGGAAGAGGAGGAAGAAGAGAAAGAACAAGAAGTTGGAGAAGAGAAAAAGAAAAAAGAAAGAATGAGGAGGAAGAAGAGAAAAAGAAGTAGAAGGAAGGAAGGAAGGAAGGAAGGAAGGAAGGAAGGAAGGAAGGAAGGAAGAAAAGGAAGGAAGAAAAGGAGGAAAAAGGAACAGTCAAAACAGGAAAGGAGCGAGGAAGGAAGGAAGGAAGTAAAGAAGGCAGGAAGTAAGAAAGAAAGAAAGAAAGAAGGAAAGAAAGAAAGAAAGGAAGGAAGAGGAGGAAGAAGAGAACAAGAAGTAGGAGGAAGGAAGGAAGGGAGGAAAGAAGGAAGGAAGGAAGGAAGGGAGGGAGGAAAGAAGGAAGGAAGGAAGAAAGGGAGGAAAAAGGAACAGTCAAAACAGGAAAGGAGGGAGGAAGGAAGGCGGAAGGAAGGAAGAAAGGAAGGCAGGAAGGCAGGAAGGCATGAAGTAAGAAAGAAAGAAAGAAAGAAAGAAAGAAAGAAAGAAGAAGAAAGAAAGAAAGAAAGAAAGAAAAAACAACACACAGCTTCTCAGAGACAGATGTTTCACCAGTCCTCGCTTCATTAAAAAGACTGGTGGCACACATTTCATTAAAAAGTGGCTGATCTTCACTTCCTTGAAGGAGCCGCTTGATGGTTAAGGTTAAAATTAAGTTTATGTTAAGTTTAACTCTCATGTTGAAGGAAGGAAGGAAGGAAGGAAGGAAGGAAGGAAGGGACTAAGGAGGGATGGAGGAAAAGAGGAAGGGAGGAAGGAGAGTAGGAAGGGAGGAAGGAAGAGGGGAGGGAAGAAAAAAGGAAGGAAGTAAGGAGAGAAGGAAGGGAGGAAGGAAG
Organism: Scomber japonicus; assembly: GCF_027409825.1. NCBI lineage: Eukaryota > Metazoa > Chordata > Actinopteri > Scombriformes > Scombridae > Scomber > Scomber japonicus. The sequence goes on along the minus strand of NC_070583.1, from coordinate 34,088,410 downwards.
GGAGAGGGAGCAAAGAAAGAGGGAAGGAAGGAAGGGAGGAAAGAAGGAATGAGGAAGGAAGGAAGGAAGGAAGGAAGGAAGGAAGGAAGGAAGGAAGGAAGGAAGGATGGAAGGAAGGGAGTAAGGAGGGATGGAGGAAAAGAGGAAGGGAGGAAGGAGAGGAAGGGAGGAAGGAAGGGAGAGGGAGCAAAGAAAGAGGGAAGGAAGGAAGGGAGGAAAGAAGGAATGAGGAAGGAAGGAAGGAAGGAAGGAAGGGAGTAAGGAGGGATGGAGGAAAAGAGGAAGGGAGGAAGGAGAGAAGGAAGGGAGAGGGGATGGAGGTGTGTCAGTGTAAACGCATGTGTGTGTGTGTGTGTGTGCAGAGCTGCAGCCGTTTCAGTGCTTACTGCAGTAAATTGTAAGTCCACTCCCTCGACTCCAAACCCACATTTTCACTCTGGTCATCCTGCTACAGCAGCTGGTACTACGAGAAAACACCGAGCTGCTATCCCAACTCTCTCTCTCTCTCTCACCCTCTCCCTCTCTCTCGCCCTCTCTGTGTCCGCCCTCTCTCTCTCTTTCTCTCCCTCTCTCTCTCTCTCTGTCCCTCTCTCCCTCTCTCTCTGTGTGGCCCCCTTTCTCTCTCTCCCTGTGTCCGCCCTCTCTCTCTCTCTCTCTCTCTCTGTCCCCTCTCTGTCTCTCTCTCCTTCTCCCTCTGTCTCTCTCTTTCTGTCCCTCTCTTGCTCCCTCTCTCTCTCTTTCCCTCTCTGTCTATCCCTCTCTCTCTTTCCCTCTCTGTCCCCTCTCTCTATCTCTCCTTCTCCCTCTCTGTCTCTCTCTTTCTGTCCCCCCTTTCTCTCTGTATCTGTCTCTCTATCTCTCTCTCCCTCTCTCTCTCTTTCCCTCTCTGTCTCTCCCTCTCTCTCTCTTTCCCTGTCTGTCTCTCCCTCTCTCTCTCTTTCCCTCTCTGTCTCTCTCTCTTTCTGTCCCTTCTCTCTCTCTCTTTCCCTCTCTCTCCCTCTCTCTCTTTCTGTCCCTCTCCCTCTCTTTCTGTCCATTTCTCTCTCTCTTTCTGTCCCTCCCTCTCTCCCTCCCTCCCATCTCTATCTCTCTCTCTGAATTCATTATTCATCTGTGGATTTCTGACTGAGCGTGCCTGCTCTCTCTCCCAGCAGTCCTTCCCTGCTTTGTATTCACATCACGCGTCCAACCAGCCAACCACAGGCCTCTGCTGTCCGACACCCAGCTGCTCCGCTAACTGCTCTGCTCATAAAAGAGACTCGTGCACGGAGGTGTGAGGGTTAAACTGCCCCGAGGACGACATGCATGTATCTGTGTATGTCAGATAGTGGATGAGAATACCTGACTGGGAGCTAGCTGGGAGTAAAATCACTAACACCATATATTATAAAAAACATCTGAAGGACAACTTCAACTGGAAAACATTAATAACGGATGAAAAATACAAAAAATATGCTATAAATGTATATGTACCGTATAAAGTGAATTCATTTTCTTCTAAACACATTAAATAGGTCATAAATGTATTTCTAAAAAAGGTGTAAAAAGCATTTCAACCATTTAGATTTGAATTGTGGAGCTAGGCTTCACAAACTGTGTTTCAAGATTTCTGTGTTCAGGATTTAGTGATTAGCATAAACCCGCCCCTGCTGCTGTAGAGGTAGAAATACATTCAGCACACACTACTACTACTACAGTCTACAGTTAGCCAGTTAGCTGAGTTAGCTGCCAAGCTAGCAGCTGAGTTAGCCATCGAGCTAACCGCCGAGCTAACCGCTGAACTAGACGCCGAGTTAGCCGCTGAGTTAGCCGCCGAGCTAGCCGCTGAGTTAGCTGCCGAGCTAGCCGCCGAGTTAAACACAGAGTTAGCCGACGAGCTAATCGCTGAGTTAGCTGCCGAGCTAGCCGCCGAGTTAGCAGCAGAAAGCTCTCAGACTTAGCGAACTCGGTCGGCACTCCCAAAGCGTTTGGGAGAAGAGAAAGAGGCTGATTTCATATATTTGGCGATTTTTGTAATCATTGAAATGTGTGGTTTTCTGTGGTATGTCAAACTCAGAACACATATTTATTCTTACTTTACACAGACTTCAAAATTAACACGTGCATTGTGAAAGTGTTCCCACTCAAAAATACTAACCCTGAGAAAAGACACTTACACTGCAGCCAATATTACAATCTAGTGAAGCATGGTGAAAAGCAGAAAAGCTGTTTTTTTTGTATTTGTATAGTTGTATTGAATACTGTAATTTCAGTCCGAGTAATGGCCCTGAACATTTTGTGTTGAAAGTGAAGATATAATAACACTACAACTGTTCATTCAACTCACATAAACCATCTTTCTTTCTCCTGTTGTACTTTATAACTCCACTGACAGAATACTCAGTCATCCTCTTATTCTCCACACAGTCAAGCCATCTCAACATTTTAAATACAATATGGACTCGTAGGACATTGTGCTTGATGAATATCTGTATTTTCCTGCAGAGATGAGAGTCTATACTGTAGTTGGGTTTATTTGACAAGTATAACTAAGCCATATATTGCAAAGAAAAAGCCAATACATGATGAACAGACATGGATGTGTTCTTACCCATAATCCAAATATAAAATATTAAAGGTTATGTTTAACTGTTACAGAGGCATGTGCAGCTGTGTCTCACCTGTAGGAGGATGATAAACATGAAGATAATATGCAAACACTCATTTCAAGCTCTATATTCATGTTCTGGGGCTCTACTGTCTTATCTGTGCATAACCCTATTCTAGTCACTCAGTTCAGCCTCTGTCTGACACAGGCCGTTTTTAGCTCCTGTCTCTTTACGGCTCTACATTTATTCAGCATCAGGACACAAACTATAGAAGCAGGATTGATTTAAAGCTGCAGTTGGAAAGTCTTATAAAAGTAACTTTTTGTCATATTTGCTAAGACTGTCACTATCGGACCGGACAAAAAAACCCAATCAGAGCCAGGATTGTGTTTGATGGAGTGTCTGACAGCTGTCAATCACTGCTGTCACACAGGCCCCTCCCCCTTCCTCCTCACAGGCCCATCCCCCTTCCTCCTCACAGGCCCCTCCCCCTTCCTCCTCACAGGCCCCTCCCCCTTCCTCCTCAGCTCAGTCAAGCTCATGTCTCAGAGTTTCTAGGTGAGGTATAGCCATGTGAAAGTCACTGTATTTTATATCTAGCTGTGTGGAGTGTAGTTCATGTATAACCGATCACATGCACGTGGTCGCGCACGTCAGCCTCCTCTGGGGGAGGGGCTTCGGTGGCAGGGCAGGAGTGCACGTAGTCGGTAGGGGGAGGGATCTGACAGTTGTACTTCTTCAAATTTGATGCTAAGTCTTCTCTCTCCTCAAAGTTACCAACTGCAGCTTTAAATTGTACTGTGCATGACTGTTGCATAAAGATGGACTTCAGTCTAGAAAGGTAAAATGTTTTAAATGAGCAGAAAGGAAGAAAGTAGCTCTCTGCTTGCAGCTGTGGAGGCATATTAACTAAGTTTGGATCAACCTACTTAACTTTGTATTACTTAACTTAGAACAGGGGGAACAATCTTCAATAAAAAGAAAATATGTATCCAATGATTTGCTGATTTGCAGGGTCTCATGCTGGGAAAAACACTTTTCTATTAATGACTGGTGTATTTGAATGCATCAGTAGATATTCATTAATTAATCATTTATATACACATATGTTTGCGATCTGTGTCGGTCCTGGGGAGGTGTGGGGGGGGGGGATTGGTCTAATAAGCAGCAACACATCAGGACGCTTTGCTCTCACACAAACACACACGGGAGGTTTTATCTCATCTGCAGGCGTCAGGGAGGCGCTATCAATATGCAGGAGACTCCCAGGACTGTCTGTGCTATAATCATATCCAGATCCATCCTCTCTCTGTCTCTACCTGCTGAATAAGACACACCCCACTTTTAAATGGAAAAATATTGAGTTAAAAGTGTGGCTTATACACCGGTTTTCATGGTATTTGTGAAAGGGGAGGAAAGAAAGAGAGAAGGAAGGACAGAAGGAAGGAAGAAAAGGGGATGGAGGGAGGAAAGAAGGAAGGAGGGAGGGAAGGAGAAAGGAAAAGAGGAAGGAAGGAAAGAAGGACAGAGGAAGGGGGAAGGTAGGGGGGGGGGTGAAATAGTTTATCATCATAGAAGTAACTTTACTTTCTTTCAAGGAAGGAAGGGAGCAAGACGGAAGGAAAGGAGGGAGGGAGGAAGGGAGGAAGGAAGGAATAAAGAAGGAAAGGAGGAAGGAAGGAAGGGAGGAAAGGAAAGAAGGAAGGTAGGAAGGAAAGGAAGGAAGGTAGGAAGGAAAGGAAGGAAGGTTGGAGGGAGGGAGGGAGGAAAGAAGGAAGGAGGGAGGGAAGGAGAAAGGAAAAGAGGAAGGAAGGAAAGAAGGACAGAGGAAGGGGGAAGGTAGGGGGGAGGTGAAATAGTTTATCATCATAGAAGTAACTTTACTTTCTTTCAAGGAAGGAAGGGAGGAAGACGGAAGGAAAGGAGGGAGGGAGGAAGGGAGGAAGGAATAAAGAAGGAAAGGAGGAAGGAAGGAAGGTTGGAGGGAGGGAGGAAAGAAGGAAGGTAGGAAGGAAAGAAAGGAAGGTAGGAAGGAAAGGAAGGAAGGTTGGAGGGAGGGAGGGAGGAAAGAAGAAAGGAGGGAGGGAAGGAGAAAGGAAAAGAGGAAGGAAGGAAAGAAGGACAGAGGAAGGGGGAAGGTAGGGGGGAGGTGAAATAGTTTATCATCATAGAAGTAACTTTACTTTCTTTCAAGGAAGGAAGGGAGGAAGACGGAAGGAAAGGAGGGAGGGAGGAAGGGAGGAAGGAATAAAGAAGGAAAGGAGGAAGGAAGGAAGGTTGGAGGGAGGAAAGGAAGGAAGGAAGGTAGGAAGGAAAGGAAGGAAGGTAGGAAGGAAAGGAAGGAAGGTTGGAGGGAGGGAGGGAGGAAAGAAGGAAGAAGGGAGGGAAAAGAGGAAGGAAGGACAGAGGAAAGAAGGTAGGGGGTTAGGGTAAGGGGAGGAAAGAAAGAGAGAAGGAAGGACAGAAGGAAGGAAGAAAAGGGGATGGAGGAAGGAAAGAAGGATAGAAGAAAGAAGAAATGGGGGAAGAAAGAAAGAGAGAAGGACAGACGGAAGGTAGGTAGGTAGGAATGAAGGAACAGTAAAAACAGACAGGGTCAATTTGACCCGGGAGGACGACACAAAGGTTAAAAACCCAGAAAAGAAAAAGTAAACCTTCAGATTCTACGAGAAAGAAAACAGATGCAAATCAGAGCATTTATTCTCTGATTTGTTGCCATAGTCACGGTGACGGAAAGTAACAGCTGTAAATCATCAGCAGCACAATCACAGCACAGAGTGTCCTCAAGTCTGAGATGGGATTCATATAAAGCTCATTCTGTGTGCAGAAAGAAGAAAGAAGGGATACAGCAGAGAAGAGTGTTGACTCCTTCTGGTTTTATCAAAGCAGAAAATAAATGTCATGTTACCAAGGACACAAAATACACCTTCAGATGAAGTGACGATTGTCCAACAGAGTCAGATCCTCTCAGTATCTGCACAAAGAAGCAGAATCTTATCTTCAGAGTTCAGACGAATCATCACTCTGGACCAGGCGGGGAGTTCTGGTCCTCTGAAATGAGGCCAACGCAAAAGTAACTTAGAGCTGCATTCTTTCAAAAGGCCACCAGGGGGCGACCGTCTCTATACAAGTCAATGGAGAATTCACCAACTTCTCACTTGATTTCTAACCTCAGTAAACGTTTTCAAAATGTGTTTATGGTCTCAATCGCTAGTTTAAAGCCTTCTTCAATGCAGTATGATGTTCATTTGGGACATTTTGGCCTCCCTGATTTTATATGTGATGATAAAGCAGGGTATGCATTAGGGCGTGGCTACGTCCTGATTGACAGGTTGATTGCCCAATGTCCTCGAGATCCAGCCCTCGTAACCATAGCAACCTCCCTGCTCCACCCATGGCTCCGCCTCATGCCCATATAAGTAGAATCCATGTTTTTATTTTTCCCAGCATGCACCTGAAATTTTCAAGATGGCGCTGCCCAGATCCGAAACTATTGGCTTCCGAGCAGCAGTCCACAAACCAATGGGTGATGCCACGGATGTTACGTCCATTTCTTTTAAACAGTCTATGGTCTGGACGAGGCAAAGGCATTTGAAGAAATGTCCTTGATCGATCATTTGTAAATTGATTACCAAATTATCCATCTTTTTTTTTGAAAATACAAAATACAGGATGTTTTTCCTCAATGAAATCTTCCTGCCAATAAGAATTTATAGTCCAACAATAATCCTCTTAGACAAGGCAGTCGACTAAATCGATACTTAGCCATCAATTATCGTTCATTAATGGATCATGTCCGTCTCTACTCTGGACACCAGCAAACAAGCCGCTTCCCTCATACCTTAATTCTTCAAATGTTTTGCCCCAGATTTAATCCTTTACAAAACCTTCAACATAAAACTCAACGAAATTCAACTACATACATACTTTAGAAAACAATGTAAAGATTTATGGAGTGGCATTTACTCTGAAAGGCTAAATTCTCGGGTAAACTGAAGAAATGTCCTTGATCGATTTTTTAAAATTAAAAATGCCATGAAAATACAAAATACTGTATGTATATTGTTTTTCCTCAATGAAATCTTCCTTCCAAGAAGAATTTACAGTCCAACAATAATCCTCTTAGATAAAATCATTAAAAGGGACATACAGTGCAAATGAAAGATTACAATTTAAAGTGCTTTAACCCTCCTGTTGTCCTCGAGTCAAGGAAGGAAGGAAGGAAGGAAAGAAGGAAGAAGGGAGGAAGGTAGGAGGAAGGGAGGAATTTAAGAGGGAGGAAGGAAGGAAAGGAAAGAAGGGAGGAAGCAAGGAAGGGAGGAAAGGAAAAATGGAAGGGAGGAAGGAAAGGAAGGACAAATGAAGGAAGGAAGGTAGGAGGGAAGGAGAAAGGAAAAGAGGAAGGAAGATGGAAGGAAAGGAGGAAGGAAGGACAGGAAAAAGGAAAGGAAGGACAGAGGAAGGAATGAAGGAATGAAGGAAGGAAGGAAGGAAGGAAGGAAGGAAGGAAAGAAAGAGGGAGGAAAGAAGGAACAGTCAAAACAGACTGGGTCAATTTGACCCGGGAGGACGACAGGAAGGTTAAAAGAGCTCAATCATAATCACAGGAGTAGAGAAATGTTTTTAACCTGAATTTAAAAATGTTCACAGTTGGGGCTGATTTCAGTTCTGCTGGTAGTTTGTGTACAAGGAAGGAGAGAAGGACAGAGGAAAGAAAGAAGGGGGGGGGGGGAAGAGAAAAGGAAGGAACATCCAACATTACAAAACCCTAAAAATAAAACTGAACCTCATCCAACTACTATTAATACTTTATTAAACAATGTAAAGATGTCCTTCCTTCCTCCCTTCCTACCTTCCTTCCTTCCTTTCCTCCCTCCCTTCCATCATTCCTCCCTCCTTCCTTCCTTCCTTCCTTTCCTACCTTCCATCCTTCCTTCCTTCCTTTCCTCCCTCCCTTCCATCATTCCCCCCTCCTTCCTTCCTTTCCTCCCTCCCGTCCATCATTCCTCCCTCCTTCCTTCCTTTCCTTCCTCCCTCCTTCTCTCTTTCCTTCCTCCCTCCCTCCTACCTTCCTTCTCTCCGTCCTTCTGTCCTTCCTTCCTCCCTTTTTACCTTCCTTTCCTCCCTCCCTTCCATCATTCCTCCCTCTTTCCTTCCTTCCTTCCTTTCCTACCTTCCTTCCTTCCTTCCTTCCTTCCTTTCCTCCCTCCCTTCCATCATTCCTCCCTCCTTCCTTCCTTTCCTCCCTCCCTTCCATCATTCCTCCCTCCTTCCTTCCTTTCCTTCCTTCCTTTCCTTCCTCCCTCCTTCTCTCTTTCCTTCCTCCCTCCCTCCTACCTTCCTTCTCTCCGTCCTTCCCTCTTTCCTTCCTTCCTCCCTTCCTACCTTCCTTCCTTCCTTCCTTTCCTCCCTCCCTTCCATCATTCCTCCTTCCTTCCTTCCTCCCTTCCATCATTCCTCCTTCCTTCCTTAAGTATTTCAATGAGTGCCCTATAAAGGGTTAATACTTTATTAAACAATGTAAAGATGTCCTTCCTTCCTCCCTTCCTACCTTCCTTCCTTCCTTTCCTCCCTCCCTTCCATCATTCCTCCCTCCTTCCTTCCTTCCTTCCTTCCTTCCTTTCCTACCTTCCTTCCTTCCTTTCCTCCCTCCCTTCCATCATTCTTCCCTCCTTCCTTCCTTTCCTCCCTCCCTTCCATCATTCCTCCCTCCTTCCTTCCTTTCCTTCCTTCCTTTCCTTCCTCCCTCCTTCTCTCTTTCCTTCCTCCCTCCCTCCTACCTTCCTTCTCTCCGTCCTTCTCTCTTTCCTTCCTTCCTCCCTTCCTAACTTCCGTCCTTCTTTTCCTCCCTCCCTTCCATCATTCCTCCTTCCTTCCTTCCTCCCTTCCATCATTCCTCCTTCCTTCCTTAAGTATTTCAATGAGTGCCCTATAAAGGGTTAATACTTTATTAAACAATGTAAAGATTTATGGAGTGGCATTTACCCTGAAAGGCTAAATTCTTGGGTAAACTGTTCACAGACAGCTTTTAGCTAAATGCTGCTCACATTTATCTAAAATATATCATTTATAAAAGGTCATTCTCTAACGCTTCATGTAAATAATGAATTAAATTATTTTCCTGCAGAATAAAACACAGTGAAAGTCCCCTAAAGTATTTAACCCTCCTGTTGTGCTCCCGGGTCAAATTGACCCTATCTCTTTTGACTATTCCTTCCTTCTCTCCTGCCTTCCTTCCTTCCTTCCTTCCTTATTCCTTCTTTCTTCTCCTTACTTCCTTCCTCCCTTCCTCATTTCCTTTTTTCTCACTTCCTTCCTCTTTCCTCCCTTCCTTCCTCCCTTCCTCATTTCCTTCCTTTCTTTCTTCTTTCCTCCTTTCCTCCCTTCCTTCGTTCCTTCCTTCTTTCCTCCTTTCCTCCCTTCCTTCATTCCTTCCTCCCTTCCTTCCTCCCTTCCTTCGTTCCTTCCTCCCTTCCTTCGTTCCTTCCTCCCTTCCTCATTTCCTTCTTTCCCCACTTCCTTCGTTCCTTCCTCATTTCCTTCTTTCCCCATTTCCTTCTTTCCCCACTTCCTTCGTTCCTTCATCATTTCCTTCTTTCCCCACTTCCTTCCTCATTTCCTTCTTTCCCCACTTCCTTCCTCATTTCCTTCTTTCCTTCCTTCCTTCCTTTGTTGACCTGAGCACAACAGGAGGGTTAAATGTAATGAATTAACATCCAAACTTCCCTAAAGAGAGTCCAGCACATCTCTAACAGCTGCAGGAGACTTCACAACTCCACTCCCATCATCCATTGTGTTCGGGAAGTGAACAGCAGCTTCAAATATGGAGGCAGCGCGTGAATACGGAGCTCAGACGGAGCCAGATGGACAGAGGAGATATGGGAGTGGAAAGATTTTTTTCAACCTGGACTCTATTTTCTTCTTTTCAGTATTGACAGACAGCATTTTTTTGGTAATCATATGAGGACATCAGTCAGGTGCACTGAGGCTCTGATTGACAATAAAAGTGATGTTAACCCTCCTGTTGTCCTCGAGTCAAGGAAGGGAGGAAAGAAGGAAGAAAGGTAGGAGGGAGGGAGGGAGAAAGGAAAAGAGGAGGGAAGGAAGGGAGGAAAGGAAAGAGGGAAGGGAGGAAGGAAAGGAAAGGAAAGAAGGAAGGGAAGGAAGGATGAAGGAAGGAAGGAATTTAGGAGGGAGGAAGGAAGGAAAGGGAGGAAGGGAGGAAGCAAGGAAGGGAGGAAAGGAAAGAAGGAAGGGAGGAAGGAAAGGAAAGGAAGGACGAAGGAAAGAAGGAAGGCAGGAGGGAGGATGAAAGGAAAAGAGGAAGGAAGATGGAAGGAAAGGAGGGAGGGAGGAAGGAAGGAAAGGAAAAAAGGAAGGAAGGGAGGAAAGAAAGGAAGGAAAAGAAGGACGAAGGAAGGAAGGAAAGAGGGAGGGAGGAAGGAACAGTCAAAACAGACCTGGTCAATTTGACCCGGGAGGACGACATGAAGGTTAAACACAGGAAATAGCCACCATCTATATCTAGAGCAGCTTCCTCACTAAACTAACCTCCCTGGGGGAAGGAAGGAAAGGAGGAAGGAAGGAAGGAAGGAGGGAAGGAGGGAGGGAGGGAGGGAAGGAGGGAGGGAGGAAAGGAGGAAGAAGGAAGGGAGGAAAGAGAGAAGGAAGGAAGGAAGGAAAGAAGAGAGGAAAGGAAGGAAAGAAGGGAGGGAGGGAGGGAGGGAGGAGGGACGGAAGTAAGGAAGGAGGGAGGGATGAAGAAGGAAGGAAGGAAAGAGAAAAGGAGGAAGAGAGGAAAGAAGGAACAGTCAAAACAGACAGGGCCAATTTGACCCGGGGAGGACGACAGTGAGCTTGAACAGATGCATAAGTATTCACAGCCTCAGACATCCACACATCAACTGGCAGGCCGTCCCATATATAGACCCGTCTGCAGTTAGCCGTAATGCTGCTATAATAACAATCTGAGCCCATCTCATTAAACTGCAGTCACTTCTGCATCTGCTGCTGCCGGCTGAAGCAATCTCGTTAAATACCCGAGACCAATATCACAAGTTATTCTCTACGTTAGTCACATAGACGCAGAATGATGGTAGAATAAAGTCCAGGTTGAAAAACTCCTTCTCCTTCTCCTCTCATCCTCTCGGGTCAAATTGACCCCGTGTCTTTTGACTGTTCCTTCCTTCCTTCCGTCTTGTCCTTCCCTCCTTTCCTTCCCCCTTCCTCCCTCCCTCCTTCCTTCCTTCCTTTCTCCCTCCTTCTTTCATTCCCTCCCTCCCTCCTTCCTCCCTTCCTCCCTCCTCCTTTCATTGCTTCCTTCCTTCCTTACTTTCCTTCCCCCCTTCCTCCTCCTTCTCTCTTTCTTTCCTCCCTTCCTTCTTTCCTGTCCTTCTTTCCTTCCTACCTTCCATCCTTCTTTCCTCCCTCCCTCCCTCACTCATACCGTCCTTCTTTCCTCTGTCTTTCTTTCCTTCCTACCTTCCTTCCTTCTTTCCTCCCTCCCTCCCTCCCTCCGTTCCTCCCTCCCTCACTCCTACCTTCCTTCTTTTCTCCCTCCTTTCCTTCCTTCTTTCTTTCCTTCCTTCCTTCCTTCCTCCCCCCTTTCTTCCTTCTTCCTCCCTCCCTCCCTCCTTTCCTTCCTTCTTCCTCCCTCCCTCCCTCACTCTTACCTTCCTTCTTTCCTCCTTCCTTCCTTCTCCCTCCCTCCTCCCTCCCTTCCTCCCTCCCTTCTTCCTCCCTTTCTTCCTTGACTCGATGAAAATAACGTCCAGGTTGAAAAATCCTCAAGTTCTTCTTTAAAGCTTGTGGCAGAATATTAAGCATGTAAGATTTCTCTGTCCTGCATCTTTTATAGTGACACTCAGAGGCAGAGAAAGCATTAACTTTTATAAATGCTGTAAAAAATCTTGTTTAAAAATTGATAAGAATAGTTTAAAAACTTGAAACATAGATAAAGTCAATGGTCTGATCCCCTGATTATGATGGCATGGACACTGCATTATTAATATTGCTGCATTTAATGAGCCATAATGACCTCAATATTGTCCAAATGATGTGTCCAGTAATGTCCAAATTAGAAAAGCAATATTAAATCTTCTTTTTTTTTTTTAATTAAAATTCAGCTCAGAGAACATAATAAGCCATTTGTAAAAAGCTGCAGGTCAAAGTCCTGGATTTGAATAAGGTTGTGGATGTTTGCTATGAATTGGAGAGGAAGAAACTCTTTTTTTAAAGGTATGACAGCTCAACACTGTCACTATGTGTTTATGGCGACTTTATGAATAATGCAGAAGTGTGCCAGGCTTCCTCATGCACCTACCCTTAACCCTCCTGTTGTGCTCCCGGGTCAAATTGACCCATCTGTTTCGACTCTTGCTTCCTTCCTTCCTTCCTTCCTTCCTTCCTTCCTTCCTTCCTTCCCTCCGTCCTTCCTTCCTCCTTTCCTTACTTCCTTCCTTCCCTCCTTTCCTTCCCTCCTTCCTTCCTTCCTTCTTTCCTTCCTTCCTTCCTTCCTCCTTTCCTTCCTTCCTTCCTCCCTCCTTTCCTCCTTTCCTTCCTTCCCTTCTTCCCTCCTTTCCTTCCTTCCTTCCTTCCTTCCTTCCTTCCTTCTTTCCTTCCCTCCTTCTTTCCTCCTTTCCTTCTATCCCTTCTTCCGTCCTTTCCTTCCTTCCTTCCTCCTTTCCTTCCTTCCTTCCTCCCTTCTTCCTTCCTTCCTTCCTCCTTTCCTTCCTTCCTTCCTCCCTCCTTTCCTTCCTTCCCTTCCTTCCTCCCTCCTTTCCTCCTTTCCTTCCTTCCCTTCTTCCCTCCTTTCCTTCCTTCCCTTCTTCCCTTCTTCCTTCCTTTCTTCCTTCCTCCCTTCTTCCTTCCTTCCTTCCTTCCTTCCTCCTTTCCTTCCTTCCTTCCTCCCTCCTTTCCTCCTTTCCTTCCTTCCCTTGTTCCCTCCTTTCCTTCCATCCCTTCTTCCCTCCTTTCCTTCCTTCCTTCCTTTCTTCCTTCCTTCCTTCCTTCTTTCCTTCCATCCCTTCTTCCCTCCTTTCCTTCCTTCCTTCCTCCTTTCCTTCCTTCCTTCCTCCTTTCCTTCCTTCCTCCCTCCCTCCTTTCCTTCCTTCCTTCCTTCCTCCCTCCTTTCCTTCCTTCCCTTCTTCCCTCCTTTCCTTCCTTCCCTTCTTCCCTTCTTCCTTCCTTTCTTCCTCCATCTCCCTTTCTTCCTTCCCTCCTTCCTCCCTCTCTCCTCCCTTCCTTGACTCGAACACAACAGGAGGGTTAAGGGCTACGAATGGACAAAAACTCCACTATATACCTTTAAAGTTTGCTTGGGTTTGGCAATAAAACTGCAGGCTTCAGGTTAAAGACAGGTTTTGTTTTAGAGAAAATAACATATATTGGTAGGAAACACAGTGTTGTTACTTTTTCCTTTGCTCCTGACAGACCCATATGTTCAATTTCAGAAGCAGTTTCCTCTGCTGCAGTGGTGATTTCATATTCCCTTCTCCCAACAAGGATGCCTTAAAATACATATTGTATGAGTCTCTATGTGCAAAACACAACTCAACTGTTTGATGCCTAAAAATCCTACAAAGACCGTGTAAAGTGAATTCAGACTTTTTCTTCTAAACACATTAAATAGGTCATAAATGTATTTCTAAAAAAGGTGTAAAAAGCATTTCAACCATTTAGATTTGAATTGTGGAGCTAGGCTTCACTAACTGTGTTTCAAGATTTCTGTGTTCAGGATTTAGTGATTAGCATAAACCCGCCCCTGCTGCTGTAGAGGTATAAATACATTCAGCACACACTACTACTACTACAGTCTACAGTTAGCCAGTTAGCTAGCAGCAGAGTTAGCCGCTGAGTTAGCAGCTGAGTTAGCAGCAGAAAGCTCTCAGACGTAGCGTCCATGTTTCTGGTAGAGGTGGTGACTTTGATTGACAGGTGACACTTGGTAGGGGGCGGGGTTTCAGCGGACTCGTTGGCCACGCCCACAGCGTTTGGGAGCAGAGAAAGAGGCTGATTTTTATACAACTTTGAAGCCTAATTTCATATATTTGGTGATTTTTTTTAATCATTCAAATTTGGCAAGGTGGTTAACAACACACTTTTCTGTGGTATGTCAAACTCAGAACACATATTTATTCTTACTTTATACAGACTTTAATAATCATCCTCCCTGGAGTCACATCCTTCCTTCCATTGAATACAATAAAGACTCTCTCTCGTCTCTTAGGTGACATGTTTCTCACAGAGGACAATCCATGTGAGACAGACTCAGTCTATGTGGCTGTTTGCTCTATCCCCAATTAATGAAATCCACATCAGCTTAATTTTTTTTTTTTTGGAAAATGCAACCACCAAAAATAGATTTATCATTCGTAACAGAGCAATTTTTCCCTCTGACTGTAAACTTCCTGTCACAGAGCGACGCTGCATGCATGGATAGGGTTTAAATATTGTTTATTAATATGAATATGAAGCTACACTGCAGAGGAGAGGCACTTGGTTCATTGCCAACCTACTGCAAAGGTCCAAGGCAATATGCAACAGCTACGGCTCACTTGATGCACATGTAATCATACATGCTACACACACACACACACACACACACACACAAACACACACACACTGAACACGACACTGTGAGAGAATTAAACTGGAGAGCAGAATACACTCACAGCTCATTGGAATTAAATCATTTATATGGGACAAGGACCCAGTGAATAACATTTGATTATGTTTATATTCCTGAGAGGTGCAGATATTAAAACACACAGACACACACACACACAGCGAGCAGACAGACACACACACACACACACAGAGAGAGCAGACACACAGGAAGCAGCTACAAGATGAAGCTGGAGGATATTTATTTGTTAGAGCAGTGGTGCCGTTTGCATTGAGATGAACTGGAAACACTTGAAGTGAAATCAGGCTTACATTGATATGCAGAGACGAGGACTGAGGGTTGGACAGATGAAGAATGAGAATGAAGAAGAAGAAGGAGGAGGAGGAGGAGGAGAGGAAAGACAGAGAAGGACAGACTGAGATGTTTTGTCTGAACTCGACTGGGACTAAATCAAAAACACTTGAGGAAGTTCAAAGACATTTTGAAAAAACACACAGTTCAAAATTCAATGAAACACAAAGTTATGTAAAAGAAGTGAAAAATAAAAAGTCTGTGCTCCAGTTTTAGAGGACGAACACAAATGACATCACAGTGTCTTAGAGACTTGTTTTGTTTTCTGAAAATGTTTTCAGCTCGTTTATGATCACTACATGGCTTTTGTGTGTATAATTTTGCAACTACTAAGTCTAATTGAGGATTTCCACCGGGTCCGTCACGGTTTAGCTTCGTCCGTTACAGCAGCGGAGCTCTGGGAGAGAAATCTGCCTTTTAAAATGAAGTTGCACTGTTAATACAGTAATTACGGCAGCCCAATCATATCCAAATGAGTGCCTTTAGTCTACCGTAATTACTGTAGTAGCAGCCCAACCAAATCTAAATGAGTTCCTTTTAGTCTACCGTAATTACTGTAGTAGCAGCCAAATCAAATCCGAACGAGTGCCTTTAGTCTACCGTAATTACTGTAGTAGCAGCCCAATCAAATCTGAATGAGTTCCTTTTAGTCTACTGTAATTACTGTAGTAGCAGCACAATCAAATCCAAACGAGTGCCTTTAGTCTACCGTAATTACTGTAGTAGCTGCACAACTAAATGGCCAGATTTTGTTAACTTGCTCAAATTTAGTTGATTTGGTAATGTTCTTAGATTTTTGTGCTGATGTCATGTGTCATTAGCTACGTAGCTAGATGGAATCTGTCTGTGTTTGAATAATCCCCTTTCTTTCTTCCTTCCTTCCTTCCTTCCTTCCTTCCTTCCTTCCTTCCTTCCTTCCTTCCTTCCTTCCTTCCTTCCTTCCTTCTGTCCTTCTGTCCTTCCTTGACCTGAGGACAACAGGAGGATGCTTAATAATGTTTGTAGTTTGATATACTGTATTAATTTGACTAATTTTAGCAATAGCAACAATCTACAATCAGGAAGTACTTGATTGAGGACATTGGGACTTTATCATTCATGCAAAGGATTGAAAGCGCTGCTGAGACGCTCCTGGTGGAAATACTCTCATTGATTATAGTGGCACCTATCAGCTGGAGGAAATTGGACCTAAGTAACGTAACCGTGCTCAACTGTAAAGCCTTTAAAGCTAACTCCCTTAAACAGGCAACGTGCACCAGGAGATACACACTCTTCACCCTTCGTGTTTTCCTCCCGGGTCCTTCCTCTGTCCTTCCTTCCTTCCTTCCTTCATCTGTCTGTCCTTCCTTCCTTCCTTCCTTCCTTCATCTGTCCTTTCTTCCTTCCTTCATCTGTCCTTCCTTTCTTTCTTCCTTCCTCCTCCCTCCCCTCCTTCCTTTCCTTCCTTCCTCCTTCCTCCCTCCTTTCCTTCCTTCTCCCTTCCTCCCTCCTTTCTTTCCTTCCTCCCTCCTTCCTTTCCTTCCTTCTTCCTCCCTTCCTTCCTTTCCTCCCTCCTTACCTTCCTTCCTCCCTCCTTCCTTTTTTTCCTCCCTTTCCTTCATTCTTCCTCCCTTGCTTCCCTTCCTTCCTCCTTTCCTTCCTTCCTTCTTCCCTCCTTTCCTTCCTTCCTT
>NC_070583.1:34053699-34071675 GCF_027409825.1 Scomber japonicus | reverse complement strand
ATCTCGAGGACATCGGTCAATCAACCTGTCAATCAGGACGTAGCCACGCCCTAATGCATACCCTGCTTTATCGTCACATATAAAATCAGGGAGGCCAAAATGTCCCAAATGAACATCATACTGCATTGAAGAAGGCTTTAAACTAGCGATTGAGACCATAAACACATTTTGAAAACGTTTACTGAGGTTAGAAATCAAGTGAGAAGTTGGTGAAGTCTCCATTGACTTGTATAGAGACGGCCGCCCCCTGGTGGCCTTTTGATAGAATGCAGTTCTAAGTTACTTCTGCGCTGGCCTCATTTCAGAGGACCTGAGCTCCCCGCCTGATATACACACACACACACACACACACACACACACACACACACACACTCATATTTGTTTGTATTGTAACCACTGTGTCTCTTTTTATACCATAACCAGAAGAACAGACCTCACACACTGGACTCTAATTCAATCACACCACCAATGAACCTGAACTGTGCCTCCTGGTGTCTGCTCTGCTCCGTCCTCCAGCTTCACAGGAAATGAAATATTTCACCTGTCGCTTGCGTTCCCTCCTGTCAGACTGTGTGAGGCAGAGGCAGAGGCAGCCCCCCCGCCCCCCGCCCCCCCATGGTGTAAAATTGACCGGCTGCATCCTTTAATCCCTGCTGGGAGACTCGACCAAACCCTGTTCTATGTTAATTGTGTCCTTTAATCAACCGGTTTTGCTCCCCGAGAGCCAGATGGTGTAAAACAACACCTCTGCTCTCCTGTGGCAGAACATGAACAATCATACACTGGGTACAACAGTGGTGATAAGCTGGACGTCCTGCAGATACACAACAACAACTACACACCTACACACACTGAGGCAGCTTGGTCTGTTGGGTTTTAACAGTTTGACTTCGACTTTAATGGTAGAATCAGTAAAAAAAGAGAAAGGTTTATATTCATAGTCCTGATATCGCAACGAAGGATTTAACTCTTTTTCTTTAACCCTCCTGTTGTCCTCGAGTCAAGGAAGGAAGGGAGGAAGAAGGAAGAAAGGTAGGAGGGAGGAAGGAAGGAAGGAAGGAAGGAAGAAGGAAGAAAGGTAGGAAGGAGGGAGGGAGGGAGAAAGGAAAAGAGGAAGGGAGGAATGGACTAAGGGAGGGAAGAAGGACAGAGAAAAGAAGGAAGGGAGGAAGGTAGGGGGAGGAATGAACAAGACAAGGAGGGAGGGAGGAAGGAAGGGAGGAGAAGGAAAGAAGGAAGGGAGGAAAGAAGGAAGAAAGGAAGGGAGGAAAGAAGGAAGAAAGGAAGGGAGGAAAGAAGGAAGAAAGGAAGGGAGGAAGGTAGGGGGGAGGAACGAGAAGGAGGGAGGAAAGAAGGAACAGTCAAAACAGACGGGGTCAATTTGACCCGGGAGAACGACACAAAGGTTCTTTCCTTCCTCCCTCTTTCCTTCCTTCCTTCCTTCCCTCCCTTCTTTCCTTCCTTCCTTCCCTTTTTCGTCCCTTCCTCCTTTCCTCCCTCCTTTCCTTCCTTCTTCCTCCCTTCCTTCTTTGTCTAGTGGAAGTGTAACCAACAGACATGTGACTCCACTGACCAACAACACATTACTATTGCATGTTTCTTTGTTATTCTCTGTACACACAGTCTCCTTCCTTCCTTCCTTCCTTCCTTCCTCCCTTCCTTCCTCGTCTAGTGGAAATATAACCAACAGTCATGTGACTCCACTGACCAACAACAACATTACTATTGCATGTTTCTTTGTTATTCTCTGTACACACAGTCAGCCTCCACTATAGTCTAATCATTTCTGATCCTTCCTCTCTCCCTCCTTCCTCCCTTCCTCCCTTCCAACAGTCATGTGACTCCACTGACCAACAACACATTACTATTGCATGTTTCTTTGTTATTCTCTGTACACACAGTCAGCCTCCACTATAGTCTAATCATTTCTGAGGGGTGACCTATTTTTTTCTGACAGAGCAATCAGCCAAGACAGTGAACCGTGGCTTCGTACAGAGTGTTTTACTGATGACATAAACAAATGAATTATTCCCAATGATTCTGCCCCGCTGCCTCTGAATGCAGCATCAATAATCACTCAGTGAGTCTGCCACAGGTAGCATGAAGCAGGGACATAAAACACTCCCAAAATAACCACATCTCTACACAGATTGTCACATTTTCTGCTGACTTACTTTCCTCTCAGTGCTGCAGATTTAACCTCAATGCTAATATTACTGCTGAACTCATTTTAGGTTCCTGTAGAGTAGCAGGAGAGAAATAAAATAAAACATACATTCAATATACATATATACTTCCTATCTTCTAAAAATATATATATATATATTCAGCAAGTCCTTTGGGAACGAGCTGTTTTTATGGCGTCTTCCTGGGTCAATTGACCCTGTCTGTTTTGACTGTTCCTTTTTTCCTCCCTTTCTTCCTCCCTCCCTTCCTTCCTTCCTTCCCTCTCACCTTCCTTCCTCCCTCCTTCCCTTCCTTCTTCCCTTCCTTGACTCGAGGACAACAGGAGGGTTAAGAACTATGTGAGTTTAAAACATCCTTTCCTTCCTTCCTACCTTCCTACCTTCCTTCTTTCCTTCCTCCCTTTCTTACTTCCTTCTTTCCTTCTTCCCTCCTTTCCTTCCTTCCTTCCTTCCTTCCCTTCCTTCCTTCCTTCCCTCCCACCTTCCTTCCTCCCTCCGTCCCTCTTTTCCATCCTTCCTTTCTTCCTCCCTCCCTCCTTCCCTCCCTCCCTTCCTTCATTCTTCCCTTCTTTCCTCCCCTTCTTCCTTCTTCCCTCCTTTCCTTCATTCCTTCTTCCTCCCTTCCTTCCTTCGTTCCTTCCCACCTTCCTTCCTCCCTCCCTCCCTTTCTTCCTTCCTTCTGTCCTTCCTTTCCTTCCCTCCTTTCCATCCTTCCTCCCTCCTTTCCCTCATTTTAGGTTCCTGTAGAGTAGCAGTAGAGTCTCATATAAGAATAAAACATACATTCATACTTCCTATCTTCCAGTTTTCCAAAAAAAGAAGAAATATTAACATTAATGTATCTGTTTTCCTCTCCAACCATGAACCCTTATTGCATATCAGGAGTCTCCCACACATTTTTGACATATTAATAAACTCAGGATTTACTGTGACGATTCAGCACAAGTCCTTTTGGGAATGAGCTGTTTTTTATGGCTTGTGTACTTCTCCGTAGCAGTTGTTGTCCTGTCGTGTAATCATCTGTTAAACAGGAGGTGTTTAAACATGAAGGGGCCGTATCCCCCCCCCCCCCCCCCGCCCCCCCCCCGCAGGCACGAGGCCAGAGCTGCTTCACAGGCAGAGTTCCTGAAGCACGAGTCTTATTTTTGTAGTTTTCTCCCTCTGTTTGGTCATTTCCAGACACCAAAGGAGCAGCTAAAGGTTGTGTTTCTGTAGATTGGGTGGCACAGAGCTGTAACACCTGTTTAGACCACCTGCAAGGACTAAAGGATTAAAGCAGGAAGAGGTTTGTTGTCCATGAGGAAATGTGTCAAATTAATTTATTTAACCCTCCTGTCGTCCTCCCGGGTCAAATTGACCCTGTCTGTTTTGACTGTTCCTTCTTTCCTCCCTTCCTTCCTTCCGTCTGTCCTTTCAATCCTTCATTCCTTCCATCCTTCCTTTTTTCCTCCCTTTCTTCCTTCCTTCTTCCCTCCTTTCCTTCCCACCTTCCTTCCTCCCCTCCCTCCCTCCTTTCTCCCTCCTTTCCTTTCTTCTTCCTCCCTTCCTTCCTCCCTCCCTCCTTTCCTTCCCTCCCGCCTTCCTTCCTCCCTCATTTCTTTCTTTCCTTCCTTCCTTCCTTCCACCCTCCCACCTTCCTTCCTCCCTCCTTTCCTTCCTTCCTTGACTTGAGGACAACAGGAGGGTTAAGAACTATGTGAGTTAAAAATGCTCAATGTCTTGTAGCATGAGGAGATACTTTCAGTTTGCTACGGGTTTTTTTAATCTTGGAAGACTAACACAGGAATCCAAACACTAATTTTATTTTTAGGAAGATTTTTACCAACAATACCGTCCACATAAACGTAATCCAATGACCCAACGTTTAGAAATATACTCTCTTTCCCACGACAACTTATAGACTATCCAATATTGACGAGGATGATTACAGTGAGCTTTCAGCGAAGCCTCTTACAGTCAAGTCTCACAATATTTGCAGTAGTCAGTTCTGCACATGGACGTATATCCATATAGTATATCAGTATTTAAAGTAGCTTCTGTTTAGGAGGGAATGCATAAAGCACAGGAGCTCTGGTTGTCAGAGTAGGTAAACATCAACATCTCATATATGCTGTGAACAAATAGAGCACACTCGAGGAGTTTAAACTCAACTTTACACCCAACCGGTAAGCATGGATACCTTTATTCATCATTTCAAGCAAAGAGTAATAGAACTTTCTGAACCCAATTTTGTACCTGTTTATTTAAGGATATTGTGTGAACTTAAAAGCATAAAAGAGGACTTTGAAATATGCAAGGAGGAGCATAACTGCAGAGTTTAAATGCATAAATCATCTAATATTAACTGTTTGCATGAAATAAGCAGCAGCAGCAAAACAAGAACACAGCAGCTTTATTTATATTCTCCTACTGTCAGCATGTTTGGATTGATATATATTAATAACTGAGAGGTCCTGGATGTATATTTTGGGAGCTTGAGGGGCTTCACAGAGGTGAACTACTATCCCCCCCCCCCCCCCCCGCCTGTTTCACCTGTTGCTGCGTTTAAAGAGAGAATGAGAGGAGCTCCTGAGATTTGGTCATTATTGAAGCCCGCTGCACTCCACCCGGCATAATGCATTCCTCCCACTAATAATGCATTCAGTCTCTCATCCACATTGTGCCTGGCTGAGCCCAGAGAGCGTCGGTGCTGATGGTTGGGGGGGGGAAATTGCAAAAAGACGTTGATAATATCCAGACACATCACGGCACTAGAATTAGGACTTGGATCAGTGAGTTCATCCTATTCAGAGAAAATAGGAACCAAAATATTTGCTTTGACGTCATAGAAACCATGGCTGTGTTCAAAACTGCATACTACATACGTCTATACTACATACTTCTATACTACATACTACATACTTCCATACTACATACTTCTATACTACATACTATTATACTACATACTTCTATACTACATACTACATACTTCTATACTACATACTTCTATACTACATACTACTATACTACATACTACATACTTCTATACTACAAACTACATACTTCTATACTACATACTACTATACTATATACTACATACTACTATACTACATACTACATACTACTATACTACATACTTCTATACTACATACTACATACTTCTATACTACATACTTCTATACTACATACTTCTATACTACATACTACATACTTCTATACTACATACTACTATACTACATACTACATACTTCTATACTACATACTACATACTTCTATACTAAACATGCAAACAACACTTCAAACTAAACATGGTGAAGCAGCTTTTAGCTGTTATGCTGCACACAACTGGAACAAACTAGCAGCAGAACTGAAATCAGCCCCAACTGTGAACACTTTTAAATCCAGGTTAAAAACATTTCTCTTCTCCTGTGCTTACGATTGAGCTCTTTTAAAGCACTTTACATTTTAATCTTTCATTTGCATTTCTGTACTTTGTTTTTATTATGGGGGGGGTGGGGTGGGGGGTTAATTGTATGTTTTAAGTTTCTCAAATTACATGTTTTTCTGTTTTATGTAAAGCACATTGAATTGCCATTGTGTATGAAATGCGCTATATAAATGGTAACGATAGAATTGGTGCTTTTATTTTGAAAACAGGAAGCAAACATTCCATTGCTGTAGCTAACTTGAAACCACCGTTTTTTTCAGAAGTCACGTTGCATCTTGGGTAATGTGAGTGTGAGTAGTAGTGTTGCATCTTGGGTAATGTGAGTGTGAGTAGTTGCGTTGCATCTTGGGTAATGTGAGTGTGAGTAGTAGTGTTGCATCTTGGGTAATGTGAGTGTGAGTAGTAGCGTTGCATCTTGGGTAATGTGAGTGTGAGTAGTAGTGTTGCATCTTGGGTAATGTGAGTGTGAGTAGTAGTGTTGCATCTTGGGTAATGTGAGTGTGAGTAGTAGTGTTGCATCTTGGGTAATGTGAGTGTGAGTAGTAGCGTTGCATCTTGGGTAATGTGAGTGTGAGTAGTAGTGTTGCATCTTAGGTAATGTGAGTGTGAGTAGTAGCGTTGCATCTTGGGTAATGTGAGTGTGAGTAGTAGTGTTGCATCTTGGGTAATGTGAGTGTGAGTAGTAGCGTTGCATCTTGGGTAATGTGAGTGTGAGTAGTAGCGTTGCATCTTGGGTAATGTGAGTGTGAGTAGTAGTGTTGCATCTTGGGTAATGTGAGTGTGAGTAGTAGTGTTGCATCTTGGGTAATGTGAGTGTGAGTAGTAGCGTTGCATCTTGGGTAATGTGAGTGTGAGTAGTAGCGTTGCATCTTGGGTAATGTGAGTGTGAGTAGTAGCGTTGCATCTTGGGTAATGTGAGTGTGAGTAGTAGCGTTGCATCTTGGGTAATGTGAGTGTGAGTAGTAGTGTTGCATCTTGGGTAATGTGAGTGTGAGTAGTAGCGTTGCATCTTGGGTAATGTGAGTGTGAGTAGTAGTGTTGCATCTTGGGTAATGTGAGTGTGAGTAGTAGCGTTGCATCTTGGGTAATGTGAGTGTGAGTAGTAGCGTTGCATCTTGGGTAATGTGAGTGTGAGTAGTAGTGTTGCATCTTGGGTAATGTGAGTGTGAGTAGTCAGCTCTTGATGCTTACTCTGCATTTCTGGAGAATCTAGTAAACCATCCAGGAACTTCTCACATACTCTAAATCACATACTACACAGTTGAAACACACTACATACTTCACATGACCTCAGAGTTAGTAGAGTAGTAGGAAAGGATGAGGTTTAGAATAGAGCCCATGGAAACCCTACAGTCACTGGTGGTCACATGTTTGATTCCCACGAATATCTGGCCAAGCCCTCACACCTAAACTGTGCCTTCCTAAATGACACATAGCCATTTCCTGTTTGTCTCATTGATTTTTAGACCACTATAACTACTTGGAAGCGATCACCTTAATGGTTAGATGAAACGTTGGTGGTTCAGACGAACTGTTAAGACTCTTTTTACTAGCTCATCTACACAAGAGGTATTTACTGTAAGTCATTTTTCATTTTCATGGGCATCTGACAAAAAGGATTTGCTTCTATTTTAATCAATACAGCGGTCTCTAAGCTTTGGGTCTTTTTTTCTTCTGGCTTACAAACTTGTCAATGAAACCTGCCAACATCTCTCATGAAGCAAACTAAACTATGAGACATACAAGGAAGGAAGAAGGAAGGAAAGAAGGGAGGAAGGATGGATAGAATGGAGGAAGGAAGGAAGGAAGAAAAGGAGTATGTAAGGAGCAGGGAGCAAAGAAGGAACAGTCAAAACAGACGGGGTCAATTTGACAGGAAGGTAAATTTGAAGCAGTAAAGCGGGAAATGTTGGGTTTGCATCAATGGTAACTGAACTTAGGGTTTGCATTAAGAGCCAGTATAAGATAAATTAATTAGTTTAAACTGTGAATTAAGCCAAGCTACAGTAGCTGAGTCAGAAATCACTCTGCAGAACTAGAAAAAATCATTTTAAAAGACTCTGACTAATGATATCTTGTCATTTAACCTTCCTGTCATCCTCCCGGGTCAAATTGACCCGTCTGTTTTGACTGTTCCTTCTTTCCTTCCTTCCTTCCTTCCTTCCTTCTGTACTTCCTCCCTCCTTCTTTCTTTCTTCCCTTCCTCCATCTCCCTTTCTTCCTTCCTTCTTTCCTTCCTTACTTCTTTCCTCCGTCCTTCCTTCCTTCCTTCTTTCCTCTGTCCTTCTTTCCTTCCTTCCTCCCTCCCTCCCTCCCTCCTACCTTCTTTCCCTCCTTACTTCTTTCCTCCGTCCTTCCTTCTTTCCTCTGTTCTTCTTTACTTCCTCCCTCCCTCCCTCCCTCCTACCTTCCTTCCTTACTTACTTCTTTCCTCCATCCTTCCTTCCTCCCTTCCGTCCTCCATCCCCCTTTCTTCCTTCTGTCGTTCCTTCCTCTCTCTCCTTCCTTCCTTCCTCCCTCCCTGCCTTCTTTCCTTTACTCCCTTCCTCCCTTCCTTCCTTGACTCGAACACAACAGGAGGGTTAAACCAAGCAGACTTTGCTGTAAAAGGGTCATTTTAAGTCTTTCCAACCAACGAAGCATCTTCAGTAAGACACTCAACACCTACTTGTTAATTCATTAGCAGCCACTTAGGATGAAGACATCATCAGATAAACCCCTAAGTAATAACACTGCAAGGGCACATTGAAGAAAAAAAAAAAACAACTTGATGCTGCCCATTTATCTCATTTGAGTTGATGGGCACAGATTGCACTAGAAAGCATTTCATTTATTAATCCAGTCCTCGTTTAGAGCAGTGATTCAGTAGAGGGCCTGTGGCGGGTGCCTTGTTTTTATGACTTGTGTGCATCTCTGGTGCATCTGCCACACAGATTACTGTTCAGCTGTGCTCCAGAAGGCATTCTCCATCACAGGAAGGCTTGTAATCCTCATTTACCCCCATTGAGTCAGTACTGAAAGTCACATTTGTCTCTAGTCAGCGTTGTATTGTTGTATCAGGGGCAAGAGAGAAATCCACATTTAAAAAAAAAAAACACATCAGATGGGTGGATTTCTAAATTTGATTGACCAGTTTTCAGGTTTAACCCTCCTGTTGTCCTCAAGTCAAGGAAGGAAGAAGGAAATGAGTAAGGAGGGAGGATGAAAAGAGGAAGGAAGTAAGGAGAGAAGGAAGGGAGAAAGCAGGGAGGAAGGAGAGAGGGAGGGAGGGAGGGAGAGAGGAAGGAAGGAAAGAAGGAAGGAAGGGAGGAAAAGAGGAAAGATGGAGGAGAGAAGGGAGGAAGGAAGGAAGGAAGGAAGGAGTGAGGGAGGGAGGGAGGGAGAGAGGAAGGAAGGAAGGAAGGAAGGAAGGGAGGAAAAGAGGAAGGAAGGAAAGAAGGAAGGTAGAAAGGAAGAAAGGAAGGAAGGAAGGAAGGAAGGAAGGAAGGAAAGAAGGAAGGAAATGTGTAAGGAGGGAGGCAGGAAAAGAGGAAGGAAGTAAGGAGAGAAGGAAGGGAGAAAGGAGGGAGGGAGGGAGGGAGAGAGGAAGGAAGGAGGAAAAGAGGAAGGAAGGAAGGAAGGAAGGAAGAAGGAAGGAAGGAAGGAAGGAAGGAAGGAAGGAAGGAAGGAAGGAGGGAGGGAGGGAGGGAGAGGGAAGGAGGGAGGGAGGGAGGGAGGGAGGGAGGGAGGAAAAGAGAAGGAAGGAAGGAAGAAGGAGGAAGGAAGAAGGAAAGGAAGGAAGGAAGGAAGAAAGGAAGGAAGGAAGGAGGGAGGGAGGAAAAGATGAAGGAAGGAAGGAAGGAAGGAGGAAGGCATTCTCCATCACAGAAAGGCTTGTAATCCTCATTTACCCCCCATTGAGTCAGTACTGAAAGTCACATTTGTCTCTAGTCAGCGTTGTATTGTTGTATCAGGGGCAAGGAGAGAAATCCACATTTTAAAAAAAAAAACACATCAGATGGGTGGATTCCAAATTTGATTGACTAGTTAAGAGTATGTAGGTAAGGGTAAGGGTTAGGGTATGGGTTAGCGGTGAGCATCAGTTAACAGTCCCGTGAGACCGTTAACACCTGCAGGATAAGCCGTGTTGCTTCCTTCCTTGTTAACGTAAAATCAATAAAACCCCCAGCCTCACATTTAATTACCCAGAGTCATGTGACCTGTGACCTGTGGGTTTACATATGTGTATTTACAGAGACATAGTGACACAGTGGTTTGGGCTAATTTGGGTTTCACTGTAATCACTCACTTCTAACTGCATGACATCTGAAGGTGAACATCCTGATCTATAAGGTTGTGCTCACACTACAAGCCAAAATCTGATTTTTAGGCAAAATCTAGATTGGAACCAGATGCTCTTATGAAGTCTGAACAGTCATAAATCACATGAGATCTGATTTTTGCAAACCAGATGGAAACCACCTTTGGAGGAAGTTTCAAATCTCATCTGGACAGATGTGTCTGAGTCTGAACAGCTCCAAACACTGAAATCTCTCTACGTCTCTCTATGTGACATCAGACCCGCGCTTATTCCAGTTGTTGTTGCTAGGTGATATCACTGGAGGCAACGGAGGACGTAAACATCAGTCCATGGACAGAGGACCAAACCATATTCTTAATCTTTGGGGAGATGGCTCCGTTCAAGTGAAGCTCGAAGGTTTGTTATTGCTGTCGCAATTATATGACATCACACAATACACGCTAGATGATGCCTCCGCTCTGACAACGTTGCCACAGCAACCTGTCAGATTGGTCATTAATGTGGCCCAGTCTGAAGCAGGCGGGGAGTTCCGGTCCTCTGAAATGAGGCCAACGTGGAAGTAACTTAAAACTGCATTCTATCAAAAGGCCACCAGGGGGCGACCGTCTCTATACAAGTCAATGGAGAATTCACCAACTTCTCACTTGATTTCTAACCTCAGTAAACGTTTTCAAAATGTGTTTATGGTCTCAATCGCTAGTTTAAAGCCTTCTTCAATGCAGTATGATGTTCATTTGGGACATTTTGGCCTCCCTGATTTTATATGTGACGATAAAGCAGGGTATGCATTAGGGCGTGGCTACGTCCTGATTGACAGGTTGATTGCCCAATGTCCTGGAGATCCAGCCCTCGCAACCATAGCAACCTCCCCGCTCCGCCCATGGCTCTGCCCATGGCTCCGCCTCATGCCCATATAAGAGGAATCCCTGTTTTTATTTTTCCCAGCATGCACCTGAAATTTTCAAGATGGCGCTGCCCAGATTCGAAACTATTGGCTTCCGAGCAGCAGTCCACAAACCAATGGGTGACGTCACGGATGTTACGTCCATTTCTTTTATACAGTCTATGGTCTGAACGCAGCCTATACTGGATTCTCCTACATTTCAGTCCATATGTAAGGTACCAGTCAAAAGTTTGGACACACCTTCCCACCCACATGAATAACAAAGTGAGTCTGGTTCTGTATGTTCTGTTGTTTTTGTCGTTTAGGAGCCATTACAAAATAAAAGCATCAGTGTCTAAATACTTCAAGGTTTTAATTATCAGCCATGATGTTTGTTGCTCATCAGTGTGAGGCGGCCGTTATGCATCCTGTCAGATTGTTCTTAAAGCTAGACTCACATAGTTCTTAACCCTCCTGTTGTCCTCGAGTCAAGGGAGGAAGGAAAGGAGGGAGGAAGGAAGGAAGGAAGACGGAAGGAAAGGAGGGAGGAAGGAAGGAAGGAAGGGAAAAAGAAGGAAGTAAAGGAGGGAGGAAGAAGGAAGGAAGGAAGGAAAGGAGGGAGGAAGAAGGAAGGAAGGAAGGAAAGGAGGGAGGAAGGAAGAAAGGAAAGGAGGGAGGAAGGAAGGGAGGAAGAAAGACGGAAGGAAAGGAGGGAGGAAGGGGGGAAGGAAGGGAAAAAGAAGGAAGTGAAGGAGGGAGGAAGAAGGAAGGAAGGAAGGAAGGAAGGAGGGAAGGAAGGAAGGAAGGAAAGAAGGAAGGAAGGAAGGAAGGAAGGAAGGATGGAAGGATGGAAAGGAGGGAGGAAGGAAGGAAGGAAGGATGGAAAGGAGGGAGGAAGGAAGGATGAATAACAAAAGTGAGTGTGGTTCTGTATGTTCTGATGTTTTTGTCGTTTAGGAGCCATTACAAAATAAAAGCATCAGTGTCTAAATACTTCAAGGCTTTAATTATCAGCCATGATGTTTGTTGCTCATCAGTGTGAAGCGGGCCATTATGCATCCTGTCAGATTGTTCTTAAAGCTAGACTCACATAGTTCTTAACCCTCTCCTGTTGTCCTCGAGTCAAGGGAGGAAGGAAAGGAGGGAGGAAGGAAGGAAGGAAAGGAGGGGAGGAAGGAAGGGAGGAAGAAAGACGGAAGGAAAGGAGGAGGAGGAAGGAAGGAAGGAAAGGAGGGAGGAAGAAAGACGGAGGAAAGGAGGGAGGAAGGGGGGAAGGAAGGAAGTCAAGGGAGGAAGGAAAGGAGGGAGGAAGGAAGAAAGGAAAGGAGGGAGGAAGGAAGGGAGGAAGAAAGACGGAAGGAAAGGAGGGAGGAAGGAAGGAAGGAAGGGAAAAAGAAGACGTAAAGGAGGGAGGAAGAAGGAAGGAAGGAAGGAAGGAAGGAAGGAAGGAAGGAAGGAAAGAAGAAGGAAGGAAGGAAGGGAGGAAGAAAGACGAAGGAAAGGAGGGAGGAAGGGGGGAAGGAAGGGAAAAAGAAGGAAGTGAAGGAGGGAGGAAGAAGGAAGGAAGGAAGTCAAGGGAGGAAGGAAAGGAGGGAGGAAGGAAGAAAGAAAGGAGGGGGGAAGGAAGGGAAAAAGAAGGAAGTGAAGGAGGGAGGAAGAAGGAAGGAAGGAAGTCAAGGGAGGAAGGAAGTCAAGGGAGGAAGGAAAGGAGGGAGGAAGGAAGAAAGGAAAGGAGGGAGGAAGGAAGGGAGGAAGGAAGGAAGGAGGGAAGGAGGGAAGAAGGAAGGGAGGAAGGAAGGAGGAAGAAAGACGGAAGGAAAGAAGGAAGAAAGAAGGAAGGAAAGAAGGAAGGAAGGATGGAAAGGAGGGAGGAAGGAAGGATAAATCATCATCAGTGTCTAAATACTTCAAGGCTTTAATTATCAGCCATGATGTTTGTTGCTCATCAGTGTGAAGCGGCCGTTATGCATCCTGTCAGATTGTTCTTAAAGCTAGGCGGTCATTCATAATTACTCACTACTCACATATTCATGGTTAAAAGCATTAATTATCACCTCTGTGCTCAGCAGGGCAGAAGCTTTGATTCATGGAGCTGATGACCAGAATATTATTTATGATTATGATTTATGATCCATAAATATAGAAAGTTTGTTTGTCTGATTTGCCTTCCTCCTTTCCCTCCTTCTCTCTTTCCTCCCTTTCTTCCTTTCCTTCCTTCCTTCGTCCCTCATACCTTCCTTCCTTCCTTTCTTCCTACCTTCCTCCTTTCCTTCCTTCTTTGTCCTTTCCATCCTCCCTTCCTCCCTTAACTCTCTTTCTTTCCTCTTCCTATCTTCCCCCCTTCCTTCTTTCCTCTGTCCTTTTTTCTTTCCTTCCTTCCTTCCTTGTCCATTCCATACTTCCTTCCTTCCTTGAGTCTCTTTCTTTCCTCCTCCTATCTTCCTCCCTTCCTTCCTTTCCTTCCTTCCTTCCTCCCTCATACCTTCTTTCCTCCCTCCCTCCCTCCCTCCCTCTCTCCCTTCCTCTTTTGTCCCTCCCTCCCTTCCTTCTTCCTTTTCATGTGTTTAATATTCTAAAGGAAAGTCCAACAATTGACTCATGAGTCCAGCGAATCCATCCCAGACGTGTAAGCCAGCTCAGTGAAAGAGGAGAGAGGCCATGTAAGGTTAATAACTTTATTTATTTAATGATGAAAACACACACTAACCCTTCCTTCCTTCCTTCCTTCCTTCCTTCCTTCCTCCCTCCCTCCCTCAGTCTTTCTTTCCTTCCTTCTTTCCTCGGTCCTTTCTTCCCCTTTTCCTTTCTCCCTTTCTTCCGTCCTTCCATCCTTGACTCTCTTTCTTTCCTCCTCCTATATTCCTCCCTTCCTTCCGTCCTTCTTCCTCCCTTCCACCTTCCTTCTTTCCTTCCTTCCCTCCCTCGCGCCTTCCTTCCTCCCTCCCTTCCTTCCTTGACTCTCTTTCTTTCCTCCTCCTATCTTCCTCCCTTCCTTCCTTGACTCTTTCTTTCCTCCTCCTATCTTCCTCCCTTTCTTCTTTCCTCAGTCCTTCTTTCTTTCCTTCCACTTTTCCTCCCTCCCTCCCTCCCTTCCTCCCTTCCTTTTCACATGTTTAATATTCTAAAGGAAAGTCCAACAATTGACTCATGAGTCCAACAGATCCATCCTAGACGTGTAAGCCACCTCAGTGAAAGAGGAGAGAGGCCATGTAAGGTTAATAACTTTATTTATTCAATGATGAAAACACACACTAACCCTCCCTTCCTTCCTTTCTTCCTCCTACCTTCCTTCCTTCTTTCCTCCCTCCCTTCCTTCTTTGTCCCTTCCATCCTCCCTTCCTCCCTTCTTCCTCCCTTCCTTCTTTACTCAGTCTTTCTTTCATTCCTTCTTTCCTTCCTTCCTTCCTTCCTTCTACCTTCCTTTTTTGTCCCTTCCATCCTCCCTTCCTCCTCCCTTCCTCAGTCTTTCTTTCCTTCCTTCTTTTCTTCCTTCCTTCCTTCCTCCTACCTTCCTTCTTTGTCCCTTCCATCCTTCCTTCCTTCCTTCCTTCTTCCCTTGACTCTCTTTCTTTCGTCCTCCTATCTTCCTCCCTTCCTTCTTTCCTCGGTCCATCCTTCCTTCCTCTTTTCCTTTCTCCCTTTCTTCCGACCTTCCTTCCTTGACTCTCCTTTTTTCCTTCCTCTTTTCCTTTCCCCCTTTCTTCTGTCCTTCCTTCCTTGACTCTCTTTCCTTCCTCTTTTGTCCCTCCCTCCTTCCCTTCTTCCTTTTCACGTGTTTAATATTCTAAAGGAAAATCCAACAATTGACTCATGAGTCCAACAGATCCATCCCAGACGTGTAAGCCACCTCAGTGAAAGAGGAGAGAGGCCATGTAAGGTTAATAACTTTATTTATTTAATGATGAAAACACTCAGTGACTGAATGATGCAGTCTTGTTGAGGTTAGGAGTTATATGAAGGTAAGGTGAGGTGAGGTAAGGTGAGGTAAGGTGAGGTGAGGTTCATATTAGAGCAGGGAGAATATAAGGTGTTGTTAGTCTTAACTCAGAAGGCAGTAATGAGTGGAGAACGTGCAGAGCATTAAAAAGACTTAATCTCAGCTCATTCTCTTAATACATTATAATTACGCCTCTCACTTTCACTAGTAGATTTTTACACCTTTCTCTTTGTCTGCTATGATGTATTTTAATTCATCAGTCTTACTTTTGTTAAACTATATAGCAACTCAGGATCCAAACACACCTGAAGGGTTAGTTGGTGGTGCCGAAACCTAATCAGAGTTGTCCTGATTAGTCCTTCCTTCCTTCTTTCCTCTGTCCTTCCTTCCTTCCTTCCTCCCTCCCTTTCCTTCTTTCCTTTCCTTCCTTCCTTCCATCCTTCCTCCCTCCTTTCCTTCCTTCCTTCCTCCTGTCCTTCCTCCCTCCTGTCCTTCAATCCTCCCGTCTTCCCTCCCTCCCTTCCTTCCTTCCTTCCTCCCTCCTGTCCTTCCTCCCTCCTGTCCTTCAATCCTCCCGTCTTCCCTCCCTCCCTTCCTTCCTTCCTTCCTCCCTCCTTTCCTTCCTCCCTCCTGTCCTTCAATCCTCCCGTCTTCCCTCCCTTCCTTCCTTCCTCCCTCCTTTCCTTCCTCCCTCCTGTCCTTCAATCCTCCCGTCTTCCCTCCCTCCCTTCCTTCCTTCCATCCTTCCTCTCCTTCCTCCCTCCTGTCCTTCAATCCTCCTGTCTTCCCTCCCTCCCTTCCTTCCTTCCTTCCTCCTGTCCTTCCTCCCTCCTGTCCTTCAATCCTCCCATCTTCCCTCCCTCCCTTCCTTCCTTCCTTCCTCCCTCCTTTCCTTCCTCCCTCCTGTCCTTCAATCCTCCCGTCTTCCCTCCCTTCCTTCCTTCCTTCCTCCCTCCTTTCCTTCCTTCCTCCTGTCCTTCAATCCTCCCGTCTTCCCTCCCTCCCTTCCTTCCTTCCTTCCTCCCTCCTGTCCTTCAATCCTCCCGTCTTCCCTCCCTCCCTTCCTTCCTTCCTTCCTTCCTTCCTTCCTCCCTCCTTTCCTTCCTTCCTTCCTCCTGTCCTTCCTCCCTCCTGTCCTTCAATCCTCCCGTCTTCCCTCCCTCCCTTCCTTCCTTCCTTCCTTCCTCCCTCCTTTCCTTCCTTCCTTCCTCCTGTCCTTCAATCCTCCCGTCTTCCCCTCCTTCCTTCCTTCCTCCCTCCTGTCCTTCAATCCTCCCGTCTTCCCTCCCTCCCTCCCTTCCTTCCTTCCTTCACTTCCTTCCTTCCTCCCTCCTTTCCTTCCTTCCTTCCTCCTGTCCTTCCTGCCTCCTGTCCTTCAATCCTCCCGTCTTCCCTTCCTTCCTTCCTTCCTTCCTTGACTCGAGGACAACAGGAGGGTTAAAGGCTTTATATGATGATGTAATTTCATTTTATGTATTATAAATGTATTAATGCACCCCGACACATAAACAAGTGTTTGTAAATCAGCTTTTTCTCAACTCACTAAAAAACAAATCAATCCTATCAAGCAGAGACGTAGACTTACTGATCCATTCACATCGACTAATGCAAACGCTCTTTTCTCCTGTCTCGACTACAGCAGCCAGACTACTAACCAAAAACCAGCCGTAGCTCCCACATCACACCAATCCTCACGATCCCTTCACTGACTCCCTGTAAAGTAGAGCACAGATTTCAAGACACTGCTTATTACTTCTAAATCCCTGCACTGGCCTTGCCCCGGTCATACCTTTCTGAACTCTTGCATCCTTATTCTACCTCCAGGCCACTCAACTTTTTTCTGACCAAGGCCTTTTTTATTTATACTCCTCCAGATTCAAGGGTGACTGTGATTTTACTGTTAGAGCCTCAACTCTGTGGAGCAGGAGCTCCTGTTGTCCTCGAGTCAAGGAAGGAAGGGAGGAAGAAGGAAGGAAAGGAAGGAGGAAGGGAGGAAGGGAGGAAGAAGGAAGGAAAGAAGAAAGGGAGGAAGGAAAGGAAAGGAAGGACGGGAGGAAGGAAGAAAGGAAGAAAGGAAGGAAGGAAGGAAGGAAGGAAGGGAGGAAGGAAGGAAAGGACAGAAGGAATGAAAAGGACAGAGGAAAGGAAAGAAGGAAGGGAGGAAAGAAGAGAGGAAGGAAGGAAAGGAAGGAAGGAAGGAAGGAAGGAAGGAAGGAAGGAAGAGAGGAAGGAAGGAAAGGACAGAAGGAATGAAAAGGACAGAGGAAAGGAAAGAAGGAAGGGAGGAAAGAAGAGAGGAAGGAAGGAAAGGAAGGAAGGAATGAAAAGGAAAGAGGAAAGGAAAGAAGGAAGGAGGGAGGGAGAAAGGAAAAGAGGAAGGAAAGAAGGACAGAGGAAAGGAGGAAGGGAGGAAGGTAGGGGGGAAGAAAGAAAGAGAGAAAGAGAGAGGGAGGAAAGGAAGGGAAGAAAGAAAGGAAAGAAGGAAGGGATGAAGAAAGGACAGAGGAAAGGAAGGAAAGGAAGGAAGGGAGGAAGGAAAGGACAGAAGGAATGGAGGAAGCTAGGAGGAAGGGAGGAAAGAAGGAACAGTCAAAACAGATGGGGTCAATTTGACCCGGGAGGACGACAGCAAGGTTAAACAACCTTAAAAAAACCTCTCAAAACTCATCTCTGCCTTATTGTAGTTTCTGTAAAAGGGGCAGTTATTTATTTCTATGTCTATAACTGAATATGGATGTTTATTTATGTTTGTTTTAATATTGTTTTTAAATCGTGCTATAGAAATAACATCATATCCTATCAAAAGGGAGGAGAGAAAGAAAAGGGTCCCTGCTGTTGTTGATGGATAAATAAACAGCTGGAGGGAAGAGGACGCTGCCATGGCGATGTGGCCTGTAAACAACACTTTAATAGTACAATCAATATTTAATACCACAATCAGCTCTTTAATAAATCACTCTGCTATGAATCTACGCTCAGAGACCCAGCAGAGCCCCAAGGAAGCCATGCATACACACGCTGAGAGGAGAGATAGACAGTTAACCTTTGTTCCTTCTTTCCTCCCTCCCTCTCTCCTTCCTTCCTTCCCTCCTTCCCAAGGAAGCCATGCAAAGACACAGTGAGAGGAGAGACAGAGACTTAACCTTTGTTGCTTCTTTCCTTCCTCCATCCCCCTTTCTTTCTTCCTTCCTTCTTCCCTCCCTTCTTCGTTTCTTTCCTTCTTTGTCCCTTTCATCCTTCCTC
>NC_070583.1:34031199-34048699 GCF_027409825.1 Scomber japonicus | reverse complement strand
TCCCTCCTTACTCCTTTTCCTTCCTCCCTCCCTTCTCTCCTTCCTTCCTTCCTCCTTCCCTCTTTTCCTCCTTACTCCTTTCCTTCTTCCTTCCTTCCTTCCTCCCTCCCTCTTTTCCTCCTTACTCCTTTCCTTCCTTCCTTTCCTCCCTTCCTTCATCCATCCTTCCTTTCCTCCCTTCTTCCTTCCTCCCTCCTACCTTCATTCCTTCCTCCAGAATCCAGAGTTCAGTGTCTCGTTCAGCAAGCGACAGACGCACTAATATAAAAACACAGAGTCTGGGATACAATCATCGACACATCCCTGCGAGGCCGCATTGTGCGAGCGCTTCGATTCAGCCGAGCCGAATGAGCCGTATTACTAAGTTTTGTGTGGCGATGTGTGGCATTGTGTTTTGGGCTTTTGTGTACTGCGGCGCTGATAAGGCGGCGGCCTTGTCACTGCACTCTGCCGCATTGTTCCTGTGATAAGGAAGCAGCGGAGGGAGACGTCTTCCTCTGCGGGAGACAGAGATGCTATCAGCGGAGGGAGAGAGGACGGTGAGACATTAAGTGAAGGAAAGTGAAGAGGTGGGTGTAAAAGGTGTGGCTAAAAATGGATGGGCCGTGAGTGTGTGTGTGTGTGTGTGTGTGTGTGTGTGTGTGTGTGTGTGTGTGTGTGTGTGTGTGTGTGTGTGTGATTACACTGGGTCTGTGATGGATGTGTGAGTATAACAGGTGAATGGGTAAGTGTGCTGGGTAATGGATAAAGTGGTGGAGTGTGCAAATGTGCTTGTGTGTGTGTGTGTGTGTGTGTGTGTGTGTGTGTGTGTGTGTGTGTGTGTGTGTGTATGTGTGTGTGTGTGTGTGTGTGTGTGTGTGTGTGTGTGTGTGTGTGTGTGTGTGTGTGTGTATGTGTGTGTGTGTGTGTGTGTGTGTGTGTGTGTGTGTGTGTATGTGTGTGTGTGTTGATGGGATTTTTCCATTTTATGCAGCTTTCTTTTTTTTTTTCCAAGGGCAGCAAAGAGGAAAACAGGCTAAATCCAATCTGCAACTAATCCACTGAACAATGGAGACTTAAAGTTTGTTTCTCTGTTACCTCAAAACAAGACAGTCATGTTTAGCCCCCCCCCCAACCCCTTCCCCCACCCCCCCACCCACTTCAAAAGGTGTCAACCCAAAGACATAACTTATAGATTTAGGTTAATTAATGTCTAGACTGCAAAAAACTGAAGACTAATTACTTTCTACCATCGACTGTATAGAAGAAATGGACGTAACATCCGTGACGTCACCCATTGGTTTGTGGACTGCTGCTCGGAAGCCAATAGTTTCAAATCTGGGCAGCGCCATCTTGAAAATTTCAGGTGCATGCTGGGAAAAATAAAAACACGGATTCTACTTATATGGGCATGAGGCGGGGCCATGGGCGGAGCGGGGAGGTTGCTATGGTTGCGAAGGCTTCTTTCCTTCCCTCATTCTTTCCCTTTCTTCCAACCTTCCTTCCATCTGTCCTTCTTCCCTCCTTCCTTTTTTCCGACCTTCCTTCCATCTTTCCTACCCGTCTTATTTCTTTCTTTTCTTCCCTTCCTTCTTTCCTTTCTTTCCTTCCTTCCTTCCTCTTAACACTGTGTCTTGTGTTTTCCCTCCTGAATACAAAGATATTTTAGCTCCAAATATATAAAAATGTTCCTTCCTTCCTCCCTCCCTCCTTTCCTTCCTTCTTCCTCTCATCCTTCCTCCCTTCTCTTCCTCTTTTCCTTTCTCCCTCCCTCCCTCCTCCCTTCCTTCCTTCCCTCCTCCCTTCCTTCCTTCTTCCCTCCTTTCCTTCCTTATTCCTCCCTCCTTTCCTTCCTCCCTCCCATTCTTTCCCTCCCTCCCTCCCATTCTTTCCCTCCCTCCCTCCCTCCCTCCCATTCTTTCCCTCCCTCCCTCCCTCCCTCCCATTCTTTCCCTCTCTTCCTTTCTTTATTTCTTTCCCTCCCTTTCTTTCTTTCTTTCTTTCTTTCTTTCTTTCTTTCTTTTTCTTTTAAAGTCTCACTTTCTGAAAAAATATTCCTTCTTCTATCTCATTATGGGATTCTCAGTCTGGATTTGTCTTCATGGGTCCACTCTCTTTCTTTTTTTGTTTCCTTCTTTCCTTCCTTCCCTTCTTCCATCCTTCCATCCTTCCTTCCCTTCTTCCTTCCTTCATTCCTTCCCTTCCTTCCTTCCCTTCTTCCTTAATTCCTTCCTTTCTGCTTCTTTCCTACCCTCCTTCCTTCCTTTCTTCTTATCTCCCTCCCTCCCTCCTACCTACCTCCCTTCCTTCCTCCCTTCCCCTTTCTTACTTCCTTCCTCCCTCCCTGCTTCTTTCCTTCCCTCATTCTTTCCCTTTCTTCCAACCTTCCTTCCATCTGTCCTTCTTCCCTCCTTCCTTCCTTCCATCTTTCCTACGCGTCTTCTTTCTTTCCTTTCTTCCTTTCCTTATTTCCTTTCTTTCCTTCCTTCCTTTCTCTTAACACTGTGTCTTGTGTTTTCCCCCTGAATACAAACAGCTCCAAATATATAAAAATGTTCCTTCCTTCCTCCCTCCCTCCTTCCTTTCCTTCCTTCCTCCCTCCCTCCCTCCTTTCCTTCGTCTTCCTCTCATCCTTCCTCCCTCCTTTCCTTCCTTCTCTTGCTCTTTTCCTTCCTGCCTCCCCCCTCCCTCCTCCCTTCCTTCCTTCTTTCCTCCTTTCCTTCCTTATTCCTTCCTTCCTCCCTCCTTTCCTTCCTCCCTCCCTCTTTTCCCTCCCTCCCTCCCATTCTTTCCCTCCCTTTCTTTCATTCATTCCCTCCCTTCCTTTCTTTCTTTCTCTCTTTCAAAGTCTCACTTCTTGAAAAAACATCCCCTCTTCTATCTCATTATGGGATTCTCAGTCTGGATTTGTCTTCATGGGTCAAATATGACATCCAAGTAGAAGAAGAAGCTTTTTCCAGTCGGAGCTGTGAAGTTAGAGATAGACACAGAGCTTAACCGATTCAGCCGAGCGTGATGCTGTCATATAGATGGCTCAGAATAATTTGCCAGACTGTATTCTCATTTCACACAGCACTTTGAATTTTAAACACTGATGATGAAATCATGACTTCACCCGAGTCCCAATATCTTTGTGACGACTTCTATAGAGATAGCAGACACACAAATAAGATGAATTATTTAAGATTTATTTTTTAACAGATATTCTTCATGGTTGAGTTTGACAGATATCATCCTCACATCAGGTTCATGTGTTAGAATCAGGTTTAAAGGTGAGCACAAAGACCCCCCCCCCCCCCCCGTCGTCCTCCCCCGTTGTCCTCCCGGTTCAAATTGACCCCATCTGTTTTGACTGTTCCTCCCTTACTTCCTTCCCTTTCCCTTCCTTCCTTTCCTTCCTTCCATCCTCTTTTCCTTTCTCCCTCCCTCCCTCCTTCCCTTACTTCCTTCTTTCCTTTCCTTCCTTCAATCCTTCCTTTCCTTCCTTCTTCCCTCCCTCCCTCCCTCCCTTCCATCCTTCCCTCCTTCTTCCTTCCTTCCTTCCTTCCTTCGTCCCTACATTCCTTCCTCCCTTCTTCCTCCCAACCTTCCTCCCTCCCTCTCTTCCATCCTTCCTTCCTTCTTCCGTCCTTCCTTCTTTCCATCCTTCCTTCCTACATTCCTTCCTCCCTTCTTCCTCCCATCCTTCCTCCATCTTTCCCTCCCTCCCTCCCTCCCTCCCTTCCTTCCTTCCTTCCTTCCTTCCTCCCTCCCTCCCTCCCTTCCTTCATCCCTCCTTTCCTTCCTTCTTCCTCCCTTCCTTTCCATCCTTCTTCCTTCCATCCTTCCTTCCTACTTTCCTTCCTTCTTCCTCCCTTCCTTCCTTGACTCGAGAACAACAGGAGGGTTAACTTAAAAACATCCAGTCAGTGTCAAACTCTCAAAGGTAAAACTGAGTTTCCAGCTCCACTAGAACAGACGGAGGGGGGGGGGGGGGGGGGGGTTAAGC
Organism: Scomber japonicus; assembly: GCF_027409825.1. Classification (NCBI taxonomy): domain Eukaryota; kingdom Metazoa; phylum Chordata; class Actinopteri; order Scombriformes; family Scombridae; genus Scomber; species Scomber japonicus. Next base: position 34,044,732 of record NC_070583.1, on the reverse strand, counting down.
ACCTTGCTCAGAGGCACTTCAACACTACTTACTGAGACGGAGCAGCTTTGTCTGATTTCCCCCTCTGCCAGAGCCGGGCTTTGAACTGCTGACCTTTCAATCATGAGCCCACTTTCTCTCTAACCCCCCCCCCCCCCCCCCCCCGGAGGCTCAGAGTGAACCCTAAATCCTCGCCCCTCAAACTAGATCTGACAGAAGAGGCGAGGGGGGGGGGGGGGGGGGGGAGTTATTCTTCCTCTGTGTCTCTCTGTCTTTGCCACAGGTTATATCTTTTTATTATAAATGCAGCTTTCCTTCAACAATGATTAAAAGTTAATGTACAGTAGAGCAAACATGATGAGATAACCCCTACAGTTCTCACTCAGAGGAGGAAACATATCAGAAGTTCTGTATTGTGTGTCTAAGTTCTGAGTGAATCAGGATTAGTTGCCCCACAGCAGGGTAATTAAAATTAATTTCCCTAAAGTGAAGGTCCAGAGCGTCATGATGTCCGTGTTTTTTTTGCAGTACCTTGAAGTAGCATTGTAGTTACATCAGCATCTGTGGGCCAGAACCGGCCCAGACAAGGGGTTTCGATCCGGCCCACTTCCTTCCTTCCTTCCTTCCTGCTTCTTTCCTTCCCTCCTTCCCTCCTTCCTTCCATCCTTCCTTCTTTCCTTCCTTCCTGCTTCTTTCCTTCCTTCCCTCCTTCCTGCTTCTTTCCTTCCCTCCTTCCTTCCTTCCTCCCTTCCTCCCTCCCTCCCTCCCTTCCTCCCTTCCTCCCTCCCTTCCTTCCCTCCTTCTTTCCTTCCCTCCTTCCTTCCTTTTCCCAAGCTTTCCTTCAACAGTGATTAAAAGTTAATGTACAGTAGAGCAAACATGATGAGATAACCCCTACAGTTCTCACTCAGAGGAGAAAACATATCAGAAGTTCTGTATTGTGTGTCTAAGTTCTGAGTGAATCAGGATTAATTGCCCCACAGCTGGGTAATTAAAATTCACTGAGGTCCAATTCATGAACATTTCCCTAAAGTGAAGGTCCGGAGCGTCATGATGTCCGTGTTTTTTTGCAGTACCTTGAAGTAGCATTGTAGTTACATCAGCATCTGTGTCTAATGCAAGGGGTTCGATCCGGCCCACTTTCCTTCCTTCCTTCCTTACTTATTTCTTTCCTTCCCTTCTTCCTTCCTTCTTCCTTCCTTCCTGCTTCTTTCCTTCCCTCCTTCTTTCCTTCCCTCCTTCCTTCCTTCCTTCCGTCCTTTCTTCTTTCCTTCCGTCATTCCTGCTTCTTTCCTTCCTTCCTTCCTTCCTTCCTGCTTCTTTCCTTCCATTCTTCCTTCCTGCTTCTTTCCTCCCTCCCTCCCTTTCGTCCTTCCTTCCTTCCCTCCCTTCTTTACTCCCATCCTTCCTTGACTCGAGGACAACAGGAGGGATACATCAACTTTTAGAGCAAACATGATGAGATAACCCCTACAGTTCTCACTCAGAGGAGAAAACATATCAGAAGTTCTGTATTGTGTGTCTAAGTTCTGAGTCAATCAGGATTAATTGCCCCACAGCAGGGTAATTAAAATTCACTGAGGTCCGGAGCGTCATGATGTCCGTGTTTTTTTGCAGTACCTTGAAGTAGCATTGTAGTTACATCAGCATCTGTGTCTAATGCAAGGGGGTCAAACATGCGGTCTGTGGGCCAGAACAAGGGTTCGATCCGCCCACTTTCTTTCTTTCCTTCCTTCTATCTTTCCTTCCTTCCTTCCTACTTCTTTCCTTTCCTCCTTCCCTCCTTCCTTCCTGCTTCTTTCCATCCCTCCATCTTTCCTTCCCTCCTTCCTTCCCTCCTTCCTTCCTTCCTTCCCTCCTTCTTTCCTTCCCTCCTTCCCTGCTTCGTCCTTCTTTCCTTCCCTCCTTCGTCCTTCTTTCCTTTCCTCCTTCCCTCCTTCTTTTCCTTCCCTCCTTCCTTCCATCCTGCTTCTTTCCTTCTTTCCTTCCTTCCTTCCTTCCTTCCCTTCTTCCTTCCTACTTCTTTCCTTTCCTCCTTCCCTCCTTCCTTCCTGCTTCTTTCATCCCTCCATCTTTCCTTCACTCCCTTCCCTCCTTCTTTCCTTCCCTCCTTCCCTCCTTCCTTCCTGCTTCTTTCTTTCCCTCCTTCTTTCCTTCCTTCCTTCCCTCCTTCTTTCCTTCCCTCCTTCCTGCTTCTTTCCTTCCCTCCTTCCTACCTTCCTACCTACCTTCCTTCCTTCCTACCTGTCTTCTTTCCTTCCATCTTTCCTACCTGTCTTCCTTCCTTCCACCCTTCCTTCCTGCTTCTTTCCTTCCCTCCTTCCTTCCTTCCTTCCTGCTTCTTTCCTTCCCTCCTTCCTTCCTTCCTGCTTCTTTCCTTCCCACCTACCTACCTACCTTCCTTCCTTGCTTCCTTGCTTCTTTCCTTCCCTCCTTCCTTCCTTCCTGCTTCTTTCCTTCCCTCCTACCTTCCTGCTTCTTTCCTTCCCTCCTTCCTTCCTTCCTTCCTTGACTTGAGGACAACAAGAGGGTTAATGATTTATCTGTTTCTATCAATACATCAACTTTTCCACCTCAGCCAAGTTTAAATATATTTTTCCATTATATTGACTTTATGTTTTAGTGTTTCAACCAACTTTTAAATATAAATTGAAATGTCTATAAAAAAAAAAAAGAAAGAAAGAAAAACAGGTAGAGAGAAAAACCTGATTCCTCAAACCGCATGCAATCATTTGTCAGCATTCAACACGGGCTGAATACCAGTCGAACTTCAAAGCCGTATGTTTCAGTGTGAGTCGTGTTTGGTGAGTTACATCACCGGGTTGCAACACAGAAGAAGAGAAGAAAAAAACAAAAAACAAAAAAAACAACTTATTTTCCACAAGTAGCACAACAAGAGTAAAAGCAGCCCACTTTCCTTTCGGTGTTCTTTTCCTTCCTTCCTTCTGTCCTTCCTCCTTACCTTCCTTTTTTTCATTCCTTCCATCTGTCCTCCCTACTTTTCTTCCTTCCTTCTTTCCTCCGTTTCTTCCATATGTCCTTCCTTCTGTCCTTCCTTCTTTCCTTCCTTCTGTCCCTCCTTCTTTCCCTCCTTCTGTCCTTGCTACCTTCCTGTTTTCCTTCCTTCCTTCATTCCCTCTGTCCTTCCTACTTCTTTCCTTTCTTCCTTCCTTCCTTCCTTCATTCTTTCCTCCCTCCCTCCTTCCTTCCTTCCTTCATTCCCTCTGTCCTTCCTACTTCTTTCCTTTCTTCCTTCCTTCTTTCCTTCATTCTTTCCTCCTTCCCTCCTTCCTTCATTCCCTCTGTCCTTCCTACTTCTTTCCTTTCTTCCTTCCTTCCTTCCTTCATTCTTTCCTCCCTCCCTCCTTCCTTCCTTCCTTCATTCCCTCTGTCCTTCCTCCTTCTTTCCTTTCTTTCTTCTTTCCTTCCTTCATTCTTTCCTCCCTCCCTCCTACCTACCTTCCTTCCTTCTCTTGTGCTACCACAAGTTGTTGTGCTACTTGTGCTACCACAAGTAGCACAACAAGAGTAAAAGCAGCTGAGCTTCTTCACAAGGAACATTTCAAAGTGTTGCAGAGTCAGTATGAGGAGACACTGCCAGTCAATGCAAACCAAACTAGAGAAAACACCATTAGGAACCAGGTTTAACTCTGAGGTGCATCTAAACACACTAGCTGCAGCATCCAGTGGTTGAGGAAAGCTGTGGACGGCAGTATGACAAAGATAAAGAGTTTAAAAGCTGTGCTGAGGGGTTGAGCATAGCTTAATGGGTAGAGCACTCGCCCCATGTGTTGAGACTACAGTCCTCGCTGCAGATGACCCCGGTTCCAAACGGTCCTATCCTGCATGTCACCCCCCCCCCCCCTCTGCCTCCTGTTTCCTGTCTCTCTCAAAACTGTCCATTAAAGGCAAAAAAGCCCCAAAAATATACTTTAAAAGCTGTGCTGAGTGTCGTGGAAAAAAGTAAAATTCATGCTGATGAGAATCTAGAGATACAATTTCGTAACTATGTCAATAACTGCTGTGAGACAGGGCTGAGCAGCCATAGCAACCACCATAACAACGATAGAAAGACTTGAAAGAATCTCCATAACATCATGAAGATAATGAAAATAAAATGCATATTATAATGCTGTTTAACTATCTTAAACTATTACATTTACCATTGAGAATAAATGGCAGCCATTTTTATTATTATTATTATTATTATTATTATATGTTCATGCAGCAAAAATGGCAGTCGTGTTATAGGATATGCATGATAACTAACCTTCTGCATCTACTGATGTCCATCAACATTGGCTCACTAACATATATGTGTGATAACAGACTCCTGAACCTGCTAGTTACCTACATACATTTGAATACAGAAAGATTTCGTAACTATGTCATGAACTGCTGTGAGACTGGGTTGAGCAGCCATAGCAACCACCATAGCAACGATAGAAAGACTTGAAAGAATCTCCATACCATCATAAAGATAACGAAAATAAAATGCATATTATAATGATGAAACAATCTTAAACTATTACATTTACCATTGAGAATAAATAGCAGATGTTTTTTATTATTACTGTTCTCTATGCAGCAAAAAATGGCGGTTGTGTTATAGGTAATGTCTGATAAAAGGAAGGAAGGGAGGGAGGAAGGGAGGAAGGAAGGAGGGAGGAAGGGAGTAAAGAGGGAGAGAGGAAGGAAAAGAGTAAGGAGGAAGGGAGGGAGGAAAGGAGGGAGGAAGGAAATAAGGAAGGAAGGGAAGGAGGGAGGAAAGGAAGGAGGAAGGAAGGAAGGAAGGGAGGAAGGAAGGGTGGAAGGAAATAAGGAAGGAAAGAAGCAAGGAAAGCTACAACAGCTACAACATGTTTTTCAGTGTGCCTCCTAATCTCTTAATGGTCAGCCTACATACAGGGTACATGTCTACCATTATGGCCACTTTACTCTAATTTAAGGGCCTCTTATAGGAAGTTTCACAGTGTTTTTCTCCCTATAGGAACCTTTAATGCTCTCTATCATGTTGTTTTTTCATTGATAGTGCACTAAATTCTGCTCTTCAGTATGTTAGTCTTAGGAGAAACCCTAAATAGCATTATATATATCCCTTTCCTATCTATTAAGGGCACTCATACATAATCTCCAGCTCACCCCATTACAGTGGTGACTCATAGGGCAGTACATTACATCCTCTTCATTTAAAGGGGACATCGTGTTTTCCAGCTGTGGGTGGACTTTACAGGACACTATCACATATAGAGACGCTGTGACTGATGAAATACTGAGGATTTGTCAGAGCATTTAGATTTTAACGGGCGCAGCTTCTCCAGTTATTACGGTAAAAGTGGAGCGGCCCTCAGAAACTCACGTGATGTTAATCAGTCAACGCAATGAGACTCGACTGGAGGAAGGAAGGAAGGAAGGAAGGCAGGCAAGTAGGAAAGATGGAAGGAAGGAAGGGAGGAAGGAAAGAAAGAAAGAAGACGGGTAGGAAAGATGGAAGGAAGGAAGGAAAAGAAGACAGGCAGGAAATATAGAAGGAAGGAAGAAGGACAGATGGAAGGAAGATTGGAAGATAGGAAAGAAGGAAGGAAGGAAAAGAAGACAGGGAGGTAGGAAGGAAGGAAGGAAGGAATTAGGAAAAGAAGACAGGAAGGAAGGAAGGAAGGAGGGAGGAAGGAAAGGAAGGAAAGCAGTAAAGAGGGAGGGGACGAAGGGAGGGAGGATGGGAGGAACGGAGGAAAGGAGGAAGGAAAGTAGGGAGTAAGGAAGGAGGGAGGAAGGAAAGGAAGGAAAGGAGTAAAGAGGAAGGGAGGAAGGAAAAGAGTAAGGAGGAAGGGAGGGAGGAAGGAAAGAAGCAAGGAAAGATGGAAGGAAGTGACGAAAGAAGTATGGAAGGAAGGGAAGAACAAGTAAGGAAAAATTTAAGAAATAGGAAGGAAGGACAGATGGAAGGAAGGAAGGAAGGACAGATGGAAGGAAGGAAGGAAGGAAAGAAGGAAGGAAGGAAGGAAGGAAGGAAGGAAGGAAGGAAGGAAGGAAGGAAAAGAGGACAGGAAGGAAACAATCTTCATATTAAAGGTGACTATAACACATTTGATTCCTCCTTCCTGTAAATCTAGAGATCTGAGACCTCAAACAGGAAGTGTTGACGAGCTGAAGGAGGACAGAGTGAGACAGCGAGAGACGGAGAGCTCCTCTGTTTCCTATTTCTCCTTCATATCGATTTGTTCTCTTTTCTGCTCTTACTGCCGCCCTTGAGACTTCACTCCTTAATTGATTCATAACTGTGTTTTCTCACCTCGGTCACTAAAGCATTTAAACATAAAAAAATAAAATAAAAGCCATGTTCCACATTGATTTATCAAGGGCAGTGAACGCACCATACATCCCTCCGCTAGTGACGGGTTTTTATTAAAAGTCAGCTGCTGTCAGGTGAAATGCATGCTGGTCTTCCTGCTATTACCCTCCTGTTGTCCTCAGGTCAAGGAAGGAAGGAAGGAAGGGAGGGAGGGAGGGAGGGAAGGAGTAAGGAGGGAGGGAAGGAAGGAAGGAAGGAGGGAGGAAGAGAGTAAAGAGGGAGAGAGGAAGGAAAAGAGTAAGGAGGAAGGGAGGGAAGAAAGGAGGGAGGAAGGAAATAAGGAAGGAAGGAAGGAAGGGAGGAAGGAAGGAAGGAAAGGAGTAAAGAAGAAGGGAGGAAGGAAAAGAGTAAGGAGGATGGGAGGGAGGAATGGAGGGAGGAAGGAAATAAGGAAGGAAGGGAGGGAGGGAGGGAGGAAGGAAGGAAGGAAGGAAGGAAGGAAGGAAGGAAGGGAGGAAGGAAGGAAGGGAGGAAGGAAAGGAAGGAAAGGAGTAAAGAAGAAGGGAGGAAGGAAAAGAGTAAGGAGGAAGGGAGGGAGGAAGGAAATTATGGAAGGACGGTAGGGAGTAAGGAAGGAAGGAAGGAAGGAAGGGAGACTTCACTCCTTAATTGATTCATAACTGTGTTTTCTCACCTCGGTCACTAAAGCATTTAAACATAAAAAAATAAAATAAAATAAAAGCCATGTTCCACATTGATTTATCAAGGGCAGTGAACGCACCATACGTCCCTCTGCTAGTGACGGGTTTTTATTAAAAGTCAGGTTGCTGTCAGGTGAAATGCATGCTGGTCTTCCTGCTATTACCCTCCTGTTGTCCTCAGGTCAAGGAAGGAAGGGAGGAAGGAAAGAAGGCAGGGAGGAAGGGAGGAAGGGAGGAAGGAAGGGAGGAAGGGAGGGAGGGAGAGAGGGAGGAAGGGAGGAAAGAAGGGAGGATGGGAGGGAGGGAGGAAGAAAAAAAGGAAGAAAGTAAGGAAGGAAGGAAGGAAGGAAGGGAGGAAGGAAGGGAGGAAGGAAGGAAGGGAGTAAGGAAGGAGGGAGGAACGAAAGGAAGGAAAGTAGTAAAGAGGGAGGGGACGAAGGGAGGGAGGAAGGAAGGAAGGAAGGAAGGAAAGGAGTAAGGAAGGAGGGAGGAAGGAAAAGAGTAAGGAGGAAGGGAGGGAGGAAGGAAATAAGGAAGGAAAGAAGCAAGGAAAGATGGAAGGAAGTGAGGAAAGAAGGGAAGAACAAAAGGAAAAATTAAAGAAAGAGGAAGGAAGGACAGACGGAAGGAAGGAAGGAGGGAAGGAACAGGAACCTCTAAATTACTTCCTGGTTGGCCTCATTTCAGGTTTCAACAGACTATAGCGAGGAGGACTCTGAAGGACTCTGAAGGACTTCCTGTTCCAGCAGCGGTCAGATATTTTAATGAACACTAGATCCACTAGAACACCTTTCAGCTGTTTATCATCTCTGAAATGATGTTGTTTATTTGTTGTGTACTGTGAGGGCAACGTCTACTTTGTTTGTTGTCTGTAGGAGTTGATTTGGTAGCAAATGAGTTTCCCCCCCATCGGCGATTAATAAAGCTGTCTAGTCTAATCTAATCTAAGGGTCTACAGGACACACTGAAGGTCCTCAGCACAAGTCAGAATGAAGCTGCGTGACTGGAAAACACAATCAACTCCTCTCTAAGTGATTAGTGGTGGAAAAGAAAAGACTTAGGGGGGAGGGAGGAAGGGAGGGAGGAAGGGAGGGAGGAGGGGAGGGAGGAAGGAAAGATGGAAGGAAGTTAGGAAACAAGTATGGAAGGAAGGGAAGAACAAAGCAAAAATTAAAGAAAGAGGAAGGAAGGAAGGAAGGGAGGGAGGGAGGAAGGAAGGAAAGGAGTAAGGAGGAAGGGAGGGAGGAATGGAGGGAAGAAGGGAGGAAGGAAGGAAGGAAGCAAGGAAGTGAGGAAAGAAGTATGAAAGGAAGGGAAGAACAAAGGAAAAATTAAAGAAAGAGGAAGGAAGGACAGACAAAAGGAAAGAAGAAGGAAGGGAGGGAGGGAGGAAGTAAGGAGAGAAGGAAGGAAGGAAAAAGAGTAAGGAGGAAGGGAGGGAGGAATGGAGGGAAGAAGGGAGGAAGGAAATAAGGAAGGAAGAAGAAAGCAAGGAAGTGAGGAAAGAAGTATGGAAGGAAGGGAAGAACAAAGGAAAAATTAAAGAAAGAGGAAGGAAGGACAGAAGGAAGGAAGGACAGAAGGAAGGAAGGAAGGAAGGAAGGAAGGAAGGGAGGGAGGGAGGGAGGAAGAAAGTAAGGAGAGAAGGAAGGAAGGAAGGAAGGAAAGGAGTAAGGAGGAAGGGAGGGAGGAATGGAGGGAAGAAGGGAGGAAGGGAGGGAGGAAGGAAAGATGGAAGGAAGTTAGGAAACAAGTATAGAAGGAAGGGAATAACAAAGGAAAAATTAAAGAAAGAGGAAGGAAGGACAGAAGGAAGGAAGGACAGAAGGAAGGAAGGAAGGAAGGAAGGAAGGAAGGAAGGAAGGGAGGGAGGGAGGGAGGAAGAAAGTAAGGAGAGAAGGAAGGAAGGAAGGAAGGAGGAAGGGAGGGAGGAATGGAGGGAAGAAGGGAGGAAGGGAGGGAGGAAGGAAAGATGGAAGGAAGTTAGGAAACAAGTATAGAAGGAAGGGAATAACAAAGGAAAAATTAAAGAAAGAGGAAGGAAGGACAGACAAAAGGAAAGAAGGAAGGAAGGAAGGGAGGGAGGGAGGAAGGAAGGAAGGAAGGAAGGAAGGAAGGAAGGAAGGAAGAAGGAAGGAAGGGAGGGAGGGAGGGAGGGAGGAAGCAAGGAAGCGAGGAATGAAGTATGAAAGGAAGGGAAGAACAAAGGAAAAAATAAAGAAAGAGGAAGGAAGGAAGGGGAGGGAGGAAGGAAGTAAGGAGAGAAGGAAGGAAGGAAGGAAGGAAAAGAGTAAGGAGGAAGGGAGGGAGGAATGGAGGGAAGAAGGGAGGAAGGAAATAAGGAAGGAAGAAAGCAAGGAAGTGAGGAAAGAAGTATGAAAGGAAGGGAAGAACAAAGGAAAAATTAAAGAAAGAGGAAGGAAGGACAGAAGGAAGGAAAGAAGGAAGGACAGAAGGAAGGAAGGAAGGAAGGAAAGGAGTAAGGAGGAAGGGAGGGAGGAATGGAGGGAAGAAGGGAGGAAGGAAATAAGGAAGGAAGAAAGCAAGGAAGTGAGGAAAGAAGTATGAAAGGAAGGGAAGAACAAAGGAACAATTAAAGAAAGAGGAAGGAAGGACAGACGGAAGGAAAGAAGGAAGGAAGGGAGGGAGGAAGGAAGGAAGGAAGGAAGGAACAGGAACAGGATTAATAAAGCTGTCTAGTCTAAACACAATCAAGTCCTTCTTATATTCTGCTGTGTCCATTTATTATGTTTCTTTACTTCACCAGCTCCATCAGTATGTGACTCATTATTTTATTTTCCCTCCACCATAAAAGCCTGATGGGGGGGGGGGGGGGGGGGGGGTGAGCGAGGCGAGGGGAGAGGGGGGGGGGGGGGGGGGGAAGTAATAATGTTGACAAGTTGAACAGGTGACTCCATCCTGGTCAATGATTCATTAGTTGTTGTTATAGAAGAAGTGGATAACTGATCGAGAGAGGGAGAGAGAGAGAGAGAGAGAGAGAGAGAGAGAGAAGGGAAAGGAGGGAGGGAGGAAGGAAGAAGGAAGGAAAGGATGGAGAAGGAAGGGAGGAAGGAAGGAAGGAAGGCAGGAAGGAAGGAGAAGGAAGGAAGGGAGGAGGGAGGGAGGGAGGAAGCAAGGAAGCGAGGAATGAAGTATGAAAGGAAGGGAAGAACAAAGGAAAAAATAAAGAAAGAGGAAGGAAGGAAGGGAGGGAGGAAGGAAGTAAGGAGAGAAGGAAGGAAGGAAGAAGGAAAAGAGTAAGGAGGAAGGGAGGGAGGAATGGAGGGAAGAAGGGAGGAAGGAAATAAGGAAGGAAGAAAGCAAGGAAGTGAGGAAAGAAGTATGAAAGGAAGGGAAGAACAAAGGAAAAAATTAAAGAAAGAGGAAGGAAGGACAGAAGGAAGGAAAGAAGGAAGGAAGGAAGGAAGGAAGGAAGGAAGGAAGGAAGGAAGGCAGGAAAGGAGTAAGGAGGAAGGGAGGGAGGAATGGAGGGAAGAAGGGAGGAAGGAAATAAGGAAGGAAGAAAGCAAGGAAGTGAGGAAAGAAGTATGAAAGGAAGGGAAGAACAAAGGAACAATTAAAGAAAGAGGAAGGAAGGACAGACGGAAGGAAAGAAGGAAGGAAGGGAGGGAGGAAGGAAGGAAGGAAGGAAGGAACAGGAACAGGATTAATAAAGCTGTCTAGTCTAAACACAATCAAGTCCTTCTTATATTCTGCTGTGTCCATTTATTATGTTTCTTTACTTCACCAGCTCCATCAGTATGTGACTCATTATTTTATTTTCCCTCCACCATAAAAGCCTGATGGGGGGGGGGGGGGGGGGGGGGGGGGGGGTGAGGCGAGGCGAGGGGAGGGGGGGGGGGGGGGGGGGGGGAAGTAATAATGTTGACAAGTTGAACAGGTGACTCCATCCTGGTCAATGATTCATTAGTTGTTGTTATAGAAGAAGTGGATAACTGATCGAGAGAGGGAGGGAGGGAGAGGGAGAGAGAGAGAGAGAGAGAGAGAGAGAAGGAAAGGAGGGAGGGAGGAAGGAAGAAGGAAGGAAAGGATGGAGAAGGAAGGGAGGAAGGAAGGAAGGAAGGCAGGAAGGAAGGTAGGAGGGAGGGAGGGAGGGGAGGGAGGAAGAGAGAAAGGGAAAAGAGGAAGGAAAGAAGCACAGAGGAAAGAAGCTCGGGGGAGGAAAGAAAGAGAGAAGGAGGGAAGGAAAGGAAGGAGGGAAGGAAAGAAGGAGGGAGGGAGGAAGGAAGGAAAGGAGGAAACGGAGGAAGGAAGAAGGGAGGAAGGAAGGAACAGTCAAAACAGACGGGGTCAATTTGACCCGGGAGGACGACAGGAAGGTTATTTCTCCAATAGACAATGTTGAGTAGTAGTGCTGGGCGGTATGACCAAAAATGTATATCGCAGTATTTTTCAAAATAAAAGCGGTTTTCACAGTATATGGTTGTAGATTGACTTAGGATGGACTATTTTACTGCCACGATGAATGAATATACTTATACATGTTTTATTAACTGTCAAACCAGTCAAAGGTAGGAACACTTTCTGCACAGATCCATTATCCAAAAACTGAATTGAGTGACAGATGCTGACATGTTTAACCCAACAGTTGTGTTTTTTGGGGGGGTTTTTTTCTTTATTGTTTGTCTTCTCTGAGCTTCCTGTTGATGCTGTGTAGTTAATGAAGAGTGTTAGCAGGGCAGCAAACATGCATTTATTAGCACGCTTATTAGCACACACCAGGATGATGAATCAATATCAACCTCATCTGTTCACCTACGCTCAGATTAGCATTAGACACACACACACACACACACAACCACACACACACAGACACACACACAGACACACACACACACACACACACCTCATACTCCCAGATGATCTTCACTGGCTGCATGAATCAATATGAGACATTTGGAAATATGGAGAGAGAGACATAGAGAGAGAGAGGGAGAGACAGAGTGAGAGACAGAAAGAGAGACAGAAAGAGAGAGAGAGAGAGAGAGAGAGAGAGAGAGAGAGAGAGAGAGAGAGAGAGACAGAGAGACAGAGAGAGACAGAGAGTTTCTAATACTTCACACTTTGCAGGGGTGCAAAAACATATACATGTCATAAACACATTTACAATTATACATAGCGCAGGTGTGAATACTCAGTCATCACACACACACACACACACACCACACACACACACACACACACACACACACACAGCCCCTTCTCATTCAGTGACAGTGCAGCAGCTGTCGGGCCCCGGGGCTATGCTGACTCAGTAGAGATCCAGTGATTAGATGGAGCCGCCCGCGGGCAGCGTGATGGACAGGCCTGATGGCTGATCCCTGAGCTTAGACTGAGCCCACTGAGAGGGACAAGCAACACACACACACACACACACACACACACACACAATTCAGTGTTAATAAGATGCTTCTCTCTGTGTGATTAGATTTAACCCTAATGAGGACTTTTATTTTGAAATTATTAACCTTTGTGTCGTCCTCCCGGGTCAAATTAACCCCGTCGTTTTGACTGTTCCTTCTTTCCTCCTTTCCTTCCTTCCTTCCTCCCTCCTGTCCTTCATCCCTCCCTCCCTTCCTCCCTCCCTCCCTCCTTTCCTTCCTCCCTCCTTTCCTTCCTTCTTCCTTCCTCCCTCCCGCCTTCCCTTCCCTCTTTCCTTCCTCCTCCCTCCCTCTATCCCTTCCATCCTTCCTTCTTCCTCCCTCCCTCCATCCTTCCTTCTTCCTCCCTCCCTTCCTCCCTCCTTTCCTTCCTTCTTCCTTCCTTCCTCCCTCCCTCCTTTCCTCCCTTCCATCCTCCCTTCCTCCTGTCCTCCCATCCTTTTTCACTCCCTCCCTCCCTCCCTCCCTCATTTCCTTCTTCTTTCTTCCTTCCTCCCTCCTTTCCTCCCTTCCATCCTCCCTCCCTCCCTTCCTCCCTCCTTCCTTTCCTTCCTCCCTTCCTTTTTTGACTGGAGGACAACAGGAGGGTTAAAGCATGTGTGGTATAGTGCAGGTTTAATTACAGAATAGATTAAATAAAATGGAGGTCAACTTTCTTCTTGAATGTCTCAAGTACTGAGCTATAAAATGAGCCTGTTGCATTGAGAGTGTTTGATTAGAAAGGTTAGTAGGGCAGCGAGAGTGTCTTTTATAGTTACTGAGCACTAAATCTGTTTAGAAAGCTCAGTTTGACCTGTGAGATAGAAAGAAACTTGTGATGAGTGGAAATAAGTTTTCTTCTTTTCTTTTATTCTATTGAACTCTGAATAACATTACTGTACTGGCTTTTTAAGATAAGATAAAGATAAGATATTCCTTTTATTAATGCCACGATGTGGAAATGTACATTACTGCAGCAGCAAAGATAGCAGGAAATAGAAGAGGATCAATAGAGAGAAGAACAACAATTAAACCAGCAATGAATGGAATAGTAGTAAAAAAGTATCGGGAAATAAAAATAGCATTATGCACAAGAGTAATATTATATGTTGAGTGATTTAAAGTGATAATAAGTAATCAGAATTAGCATATATATTCCTAATACTGGGGTGATGATGAG
>NC_070583.1:34006421-34030699 GCF_027409825.1 Scomber japonicus | reverse complement strand
CTGTAATCTGTTGAATTGGATAATTGATGATTAGAAAAGGAGGTTACATCTGAAGTCAGACCTTTAAGATTTTACTCAGGAGGGTTTTTTCCTCATGTTTTAATATTTAACATGTTACTGAATACATATATTACTGTTTTTAACTCTATAGCAACCATAGAACACAACCTGTATCTATAGCAACCATAGAACACAACCCGTATCCATAGCAACCATAGAACACAATCTGATCTGATAGACCTTTAAGATTTTACTCAGGAGGGTTTTTTCCTCATGTTTTAATATTTAACATGTTACTGAATACATATATTACTGTTTTTAATTCTATAGCAACCATAGAACACAACCTGTATCTATAGCAACCATAGAACACAACCCGTATCCATAGCAACCATAGAACACAATCTGATCTGATAGACCTTTAAGATTTTACTCAGGAGGGTTTTTTCCTTCATTATTTAATATTTAACATGTTACTGAATACATATATTACTGTTTTTAATTCTTTGAAATCATTTTTTTTTTTTAATATTTAGTAAATAAATCATGTTGTGGGTTTATTTGGAGCACACATGGACTTAAATGGAGTCACAGTACCAATTAAACCCACTTTATTCATCAAATATCTTTATTTTATATTCTAAAATCTACATGAACTAATGAATACATTTTACAATGAGAGATAAATGTTGCTTTATAAGAAATGATCTCCCTTATCAATCATGTCAGTATCCATGACAACACAGCTGGACTTAGATTTTGGTGTTTAATTGGAACATTTACAATAACAGCTGATCTTAGAGCTTAGGAAGGAAGGAAGGACAGATGGAAGGAAGGAAAGGTGGGAGGAAGGAAGGAAGGAAAGGAAGAAGGAAGGACGGAAAGGAAAGGAGGGAGGAAGGAAGGAAGGAAAGGAGGAAGGAAGGGAGGAAGGAAGAAGGGAAAGGAGGGAGGAAGGAAGGAAGGAAAGGAGGAAGGAAGGAGGAAAGGAAAGAAGAGCAAGGAAGGAAAAGAGGGAGGAAAGGAAAGGAAAGGAAAGGAAAGGAAAGGAAAGGAAAAGGAAAGGAAAGGAAAGGAAAGGAAAGGAAAGGAAAAAAGGAAGGAGAAAGGAAGGAAAGGAAGAAGGACGGGGTCAATTTGACCCGGGAGGACGACAGGAAGTGCTTATATTCAGAGCAGGAAGAAGTCAAACCAAACTCTAACCCCTGATTCTAGCTTCTCCTATAAGCTGCTAAAGCTCCACAAAGTCTCTGCAGTGGTTCTCAAATAAATCACTCGTATCATACCAGTCAGTCGTCTGGTGTCAGATAAATACTTTTTGAGAGCTGCTGCACTTATCAAACAACTCTCAGCGGCGGCTCTCCCAGAATACAAGTTTTTGAAATGCAAAAAAAAAAAAAAGAAAGAAAGAAACCCAGAGCTATGAAACTCCTCATCAGTCTGTTGGACTTGGACTTGATTGCATCAGGAAGGAAGGAAGGAAGGAAGGAAGGAAGAAAGAAAGGGAGGAAGGGAGGGAGGGAGGGAGGAAGGGAGGGAGGGAGGGAGGGAGGGAGGAAGGGAGGGAGGGAGGAAGGAAACGAACGAACGAACGAATAAGGAAGGAAAGGAAGAAGGAAGGAAGGAAGAAGGAAGGAGGAAGAAGGAAGGAAGAAGGAAAAAGAAGGAAGAAGAGGAAGGAAGGAAGAAGGAGAAGAGAAGAAGGAAGGAGGAAGAAGGAAGGAAGGAAGGAGGGAGGAATGAGGAGGGAAGGAAGAGAAGACGAAGCAGAAGAAGGAAGGAAGGAAGGAAGGAGGAAAGAAGGAAGGAAGGAAGAGAAGGAAGGAGTGAAGAGAAGGAGAAGGAGGGAGAAGAGGAAGGAGGGGAGAAGAGGAAGGAGAAGGAGGGAGGGAAGGGAGGAGAAGGGAAAGAACGAAGCAAGGAAGGAGGAAGGAGGAAGGAAGAAGGAAGAAGGAAGGAAGGGAAGGGAGGAAGAGGGAGGGAAGGAGGGAGGGAAGGAAGGGAGGAAGGAAGGAAGGAAGGAAGGAAGGACGAAGGAACATTTTTGAAATGCAAAAAAAAAAAAAACCCACAGCTATGAAACTCCTCATCAGTCTGTTGCACTTGGATTTGATTGCATCAGGGAGAAAGAATGAAGGAAAGCAGGAAGGAAGGAAGGAAGGAAGGAAGGAAGGAAGGAAGGAAGGAAGAAGGAAGAAGGAAGAAAGGAAGGAAGGAGAGAAGGAAGGAAGGAAGGCAGGAAGGGCACATATCTCAAACTCTTCACTTGTAAATCACTAACTCATGCTTTACTGCTGGAGTCGTACTCTGAGGCGGAGGAAAGGGTGAAGCTTTAAAATAATAATTCAGCTCTCGCACAAAATACATCTGAACTAAATCTGAAGGTATATATTACAGCATCAGACTAAAGGCTTTCCTATTCTTTTCAATGAGAACCTGTCACATACACACCCTTATATAACCCTTCTCTCTTTCTTTCCTTCCTCTCTCTTTCCTCCCTTCTTTCTTTCCTTCCTCCATCTCCCTTTCTTCTTCCTTCCTCCTTGCTCCCGCCTTCCTTCTTCCCTCCTCCCTCCCTTGCCCCTTCCTTCTTTCTTCCTCCCTTCCTTTCCTTCCTCCCTCCCTCCCCTCCTTCTTTCCTTCCTCCTTCCTTCCTTTCTTTCCTCCTCCCTACCTTCCTCCCTTCCTTCTTACCTCTGTCTTCCTTTCTTTCCTTCCTTCTTTCTTCTTCTTATTAACCTTCATGTCGTCCTCCTGGATCAAATTGACCCCGTCTGTTTTGACTGTTCCTTCTTTCCTCCTTTCTCTCCTTCCCTTCCCTCCCTTCCTTCCTTCCTTCCTTCTTCCTTCCTCCTGCCCTCCTTTCCTTCCTTCTTTCTTCCTTCCTCCCTCCTGTCCTTCCATCCTCCTGTCTTCCCTCCCTTGTATATTATTGCCTGTCAAGGATACTGATTGACTTGAAGTATTGTCACCATACACTCAACCCATCTTGGCTGATACATATCTGGATGCACATCCCAGGTTGTTGTTTTTGCCTTTTTTAAAAACTCCCTCCTTTCCTTCCTTCCTTCCTTCCTCCCTCCTGTCCTTCCTTCCTCCTGCCCTCCTTTCCTTCCTTCTTTCTTCCTTCCTCCCTTCGTCCTGTCCTTCCTTGACCTGAGGACAACAGGAGGGTTAAATGATAATCAGCCTTCATTTGTTCCCTCCTGTCCTTCCTTCTTCCTGCCCTCGTTTCCTTCCTTCTTTCTTCCTTCCTCCCTCCTTTCCTTCCTTCCTTCCTCCCTCCTGTCCTTCCATCCTCCTGTCTTGAAGTCTTGTCACCATACACTCAACCCATCTTGTCATCATATCTGGATGCATATACCAGGTTTTTTGTTTTTGCCTTTTTTTAAAACTCCTCTTATTTAAATGCTGTTAGTAATGTGATGACCCTGATGAAGCTGCAAGCTTGAGATGTGTCGGTTGTTCTGTAAACTACAAGCGTTGCTGGAGCTTTGACCTTTTTCATACAAACAATGGATGAAATTACCATACTGTCCTGAATATAAAGCCGTCCACCTGTTTGTCTACTTTTTATTTGAAGATACACTTCTAGTATCTGTCTTTGTAGTTGCACACTCACACAGTCTCTCCTGTCAGTGGTTTTGGAAGCAGTAAAATAATTTCCTCTGGCAGTTAACATTTTTCCTTCCTCCTTCCTTCCTTCCTTCCTTCCTTCCTCCCTTCTTTCCTCCTCCCTCCTTTCCTCCTCCCTACCTTCCTCCCTTCCTTCTTTCCTCTGTCCTTCTTTCCTTCCTCCCTCCTTTCCTTACTTCTTCCCTCCTCCCTTCCATCTTTCCTCCTGCCCTCCTTTCCTTCCTTCTTTCTTCTGTCCTTCCTCCTTCCTTCCTTCCTTCCTTCCTTCTTTCCTTCCTCCCTCCTTTCATTCCTTCTTTCCTCCCTCCCTTCCTTCTTTCCTCCCTCCCTCCTTTCCTCCTCCCTACCTTCCTCCCTTCCTTCTTTCCTCTGTCCTTCTTTCCTTCCTCCCTCCTTTCCTTCCTTCTCCCCTCCTCCCTTCCATCTTTCCTCCTGCCCTCCTTTCCTTCCTTCTTTCTTCCGTCCTTCCTCCTTCCTTCCTTCCTCCTTCCTTCCTTCCTTCTTTCCTCCCTTCCTTCCTTCCTCCCTCCCTTCTTTCCTCCTTCCTTCCTTCCTTCCTCCCTCCCTCCTTTCCTCCTCCCTACCTTCCTCCCTTCCTTCTTCCCTCCTCCCTTCCATCTTTCCTCCTGCCCTCCTTTCCTTCCTTCCTTCTTCCGTCCTTCCTCCCTACCTTCCTTCCTTCCTCCTTTCCTCCCTTCTTTCTGCCCTCCTTTCCTTCTTCCTTCCTTCTTCCTTCCTCCCTCCTTTCCTTCCTTCTTTCTTCCTTCCTCCCTCCTTCCCTTCCTTCCTTCCTCCTTCCTGTCCTTTCATACAAACAATGGATGAAATTACCATATTGTCCTGAATATAAAGCCGTCCACCTGTTTTTCTACTTTTTTTTGAAGATAAACTTCTAGTATCTGTCTTTGTAGTCGCACACAGTCTCTCCTGTCAATGTTTTTGGAAGCAGTAAAATTATTTCCTCTGGCATTTTTCAGACTGTGTTTGGCTTTTTCGAGCTCCTCATCATTTGTGACAGCAGTAATTCTTGGCAGCTCTACAGATTTTCAGTCCACAGTTTGTTTTCTGCAGGAAAAGATGTTGGGAGACACTTTGGACTTGTTTTCATTCATCATGGATTTACTGACTGACTTCAGCAGACTCGCTATAAACGGATTTGAGGAAACGCTTTGGCCCAGCAACATTAAAGCTACAAACAATCCATAATGCAACAGCCTGTGTAGGAGTCAGTGTTTTACGCCAGTGCTTTTCTCCATTCACAAAGAATATCTGATGATGTGAAGATGTGTGAATGCATAGTCCATAAATATAAGACAACCCTCACTTTTGCTTACAGGAGCTTTAGAATTAAATATTGTCTTATATTTTGAGGCTTTATAAACTTCCAGAGTTCATCTCAGCTCTAAAAAGTTCTTTAGCATCTTTTTTTTTGGTTTTGTGGCTCAGTCAGTGTTTATAATCAGCCTTGTTTCCAGCAGCAGCAGCAGCAGCATTAGCATGCAGTGGTTTTAGTAGAAAAAGCTCAGAGCTCAGATAAGCCCACCTGCACAGCTCAGAGGGAAGGAGGAAGGATGGAAAGGAGGAAGGAAGGGAGGAAGGAAGAAGGAAGGAAGGCGGAAGAAAATGAGGGAGGAAAGGAGGTAGAAAGAAGGAAAGGAGGGAGGGAGGAAGAAGGAAGGAAAGGAGGAAGTAAGGAAGGTAGGTAGGAGGGAGGGAGGAAAGAAGGAAGAAAGGAAAGAAGGAGGAAGCAAGGAAGGAGGGAGGAAGGGAGGAAAGAAGGAAGGGAGGAAGGAAAAAAGGAAGGAGGGAGGAAGGACAGACAGAAGGAAGGAAGGAGGGAGGGAGAAAGGAAAAAAAGAAGGAAAGAAAGAAGGACAGATGAAAGAAGGAAGGGAGCAAGAAAGGGAAGGAAGGAGGGAGGGAGGAAAGAAGGAACAGTCAAAACAGACGGGGTCAATTTGACCCGGGAGGACGACAGGAAGGTTAAACTCTTACCACATTCAGCACTAGAGCGACCAGTTAACCTAAGCTGCATGTTTTTGGTCTGTAGGAGGAAGCTGGAGTAACCACACAGGTATGAGGACATATAAGCTCCACACAGTAGGGTCTGAACTGAGAACCCTCTCGCTGTGAGGTGACAGTGATAACCACTAACCATGTGAAAGGTAAATGGACTGTACTTACATAACGCTTCTCTAGTCATTACGACCACTCTCCCACCGTCCTCCCTTCCGTCTTCCCTCTGTCCTTCTTTCCTTCCTTCCTTGTTTGTTTACTCCCTCACACCTACCTCCCTTCCTTCTTTCCATTCAATCCTTCCCTCCCTCCTTCCTTCCTCCCTCCTTTCCTTCCTTTCCTTCCTTCCTTCTTCCTCCCTTCTTTCCTCCCTCCCTCCTTTCCTTCCTTCTTCCTCGCTTCCTTACTCCTTTCCTTCCTTCTTCCTCCCTTCCTTCCTCCTTCCTTCTTTCCTCCCTTCCTTCCTCCTTTCCTTCCTTCTTCCTCCGTTCCTTCCTCCTTAAAATACATCTTAAACTCTTACCACATTCAGCACTTGCACAATTTAGAGTTTAACCAATTAACCTAAGCTGCATGTTTTTGGTCTGTTGGAGGAAGCTGGAGTAACCACACAGGTAGGAGGACATATAAGCTCCACACAGTAGGGTCTGAACTGAGAACCCTCTCGCTGTGAGGTGACAGTGATAGGAGTGATAACCTCTAGCTGTGAGGTGACAGTGATAACCACTAACCATGTGAAAGGTAAATGGACTGTACTTATATAACGCTTCTCTAGTCATTATGACCACTCAAAGAGCTTTTACACTACATCTCATTCACCCACATTCACACACATTCACACACTGATGGCCGACCTGCTCATCAGAGGGAAACTAGCCATTCACACACTGTTGGCACGGCAACTGGAGCAATTTGGGGTTAAGTGTGTTGCCAAAGGACACATCGACATAGGAGGACACTGGAGGAGTCGGGAATCGAGCTGCCAATCTTCTAATTGTTGGATGACCGCTCTATCTCCTGTAAGTTAAATATGCCATATTAAATATTAAATAGGCACAGTCTCAAATGTAAGCCACTTTAATTCCAACTCAAGTACAAACCCCTTTAGTTGCACTTTGAAGAGATGTAGAAAACAAGGACTTGATTAAGGATATGGTTATTTACACACGTATTTGAGTTGCATACATTTAAAATAAAATAAACTAAAACCTTCCTGGTTTAAGCACCAAATACAGTGTCACCCATGTAATATCTTATTGGATATTTCCCTTTACTTCCTGCCTGTCTGGGATAATGATTGTCCTGAAGTCACATGACTATATTCCCAACTCATCATGACTGGATACCAGGCGGGGAGTTCTGGTCCTCTGAAATGAGGCCAACGCAGAAGTAACTTATAGCTGCATTCTATCAAAAGGCCACCAGGGGGCGACCGTCTCTATACAAGTCAATGGAGAATTCACCAACTTCTCACTTGATTTCTAACCTCAGTAAACGTTTTCAAAATGTGTTTATGGTCTCAATCGCTAGTTTAAAGCCTTCTTCAATGCAGTATGATGTTCATTTGGGACATTTTGGCCTCCCTGATTTTATATTAGACGATAAAGCAGGGTATGCATTAGGGCGTGGCTACGTCCTGATTGACAGGTTGATTGACCAATGTCCTCCAGATCCAGCCCTCGCAACCATAGCAACCTCCCTGCTCTGCCCATGGCCCCGCCTCATGCCCATATAAGTAGAATCCGTGTTTCTATTTTTCCCAGCATGCACCTGAAATTTTCAAGATGGCGCTGCCTAGATTCGAAACTATTGGCTTCCGAGCAGCAGTCCACAAACCAATGGGTGACGTCACGGATGTTACGTCCATTTCTTTTATACAGTCTATGCTGGATACACATATTTGGTGATTATTTGTATATTTGCTGTTTTATGATGACCTTGATGAAGGCCTCAACCCAAAATCCACTAGTCTTACAGTTCAGTTGTTCTATATACTACAAGTATTTGACCTTTTTAGGACTTTTGTCCCTTCTTTATGCAGTTTGGAAGTAGGTGAAGATGTACCAGAAACCTCTCCTCTGCTTCTATCCATTGTTTGTATAAAATTATTGATGAGTGCAGCTTTTAAAAAAAAATAAAAAAAACACAATGCATGTCTGGAAGGTAAGAAATCATTCTGCCGATAGTGCTGAGTGCTGGAACATGCATGGATCCGTTTAATGGGAAGACATTAAAGAC
Organism: Scomber japonicus; assembly: GCF_027409825.1. Taxonomy (NCBI): domain Eukaryota; kingdom Metazoa; phylum Chordata; class Actinopteri; order Scombriformes; family Scombridae; genus Scomber; species Scomber japonicus. The sequence goes on along the minus strand of NC_070583.1, from coordinate 34,022,809 downwards.
AGAATAAGGGGGGGGGGGGGGGGGGTGAAAGAAGAAGTTCCATCATTCATTTGGTTTTCACCTCCAGCATCACGTTCACACTTCATCATTTTGCACCAAACACCATCAAATCCCTGAGTTACCATAGTAGCCAGATGGTGTTGTTAAGAACAGCTCCTCTGGGTGTGTGTGTGTGTGTGTGTGTGTGTGTGTGTGTGTGTGTGTGTGTGTGTGTGTGTGTGTGTGTGTGTGTGTGTGTGTAATGGACAGACCAGCAGTGGAGATGCCAGGTGACATTTTGCAGGCAACTTGGCAACAAGGGTAATTGCTCATCTGTAGCATCCATAACATCCTCAGAGGCCGCTAATGGATAATTGGGAGAGCGAGCAAGAGAGAGACAGAGAGAGAGAGAGAGAGAGAGAGAGAGAGAGAGAGAGAGAGAGAGAGTGATGAGGGACTGAAAAAAAAAGAAAGAGATTGAGACTGAAGCATAGATGGTAAAGGGAGGGCCAGAGGAGTAATCTCTCTGTTGGTTTAAATGACGCTTCGTCCATCAGATCTCACACACACACACACACACACACACACACACACACAGAGGGGGATGAGTATTATGGGTGGAAATGGGCTTGAACACCATTACATGTTAACATCACAGCCTACTGTACTGTAACTAAGCTCCTTGCTAAGATTGGTGAGTATAACCGACGACTAATCAAATATTCGCTGCGTGCTGACATTCACACAGGCTGAATAGATAATGTGTCAAAAAATACCTTTCAATATTCATAACAAACAAAGTTGTATCAATTTAAATGATAATCACGCAGCTCAACTTTTCATTAAAGACTGTGTAAAGTGAATTCAGACATTTTCTTCTAAACACATTAAATAGGTCATAAATGTATTTCTAAAAAAGGTGTAAAAAGCATTTCAACCATTTAGATTTGAATTGTGGAGCTAGGCTTCACAAACTGTGTTTCAAGATTTCTGTGTTCAGGATTTAGTGATTAGCATAAACCCGCCCCTGCTGCTGTAGAGGTAGAAATACATTCAGCACACACTACTACTACTACAGTCTACAGTTAGCTGAGTTAGCCGCCGAGCTAACCGCTGAGTTAGCCGCCGAGCTAGCCGCCGAGTTAGCAGCAGAAAGCTCTCAGACGTAGCGTCCATGTTTCTGGTAGAGGTGGTGACTTTGATTGACAGGTGACACTTGGTAGGGGGCGGGGTTTCAGCGGACTCGGAGGCCACGCCCACAGCGTTTGGGAGCAGAGAAAGATGCTGATTTTTACACAACTTTGAAGCCTAATTTCATATATTTAGCAATTTTTTTAATCATTTAAATTTGGCAGGGTGGTTAACAACACACTTTTCTGTGGTATGTCAAACTCAGAACACATATTTATTCTTACTTTACACAGACTTTAAAGTTTCTCAATGAAAAACAAACAAACTACAGCACAAAGGATTATTCGATTATTCAGTTTTAAAGACACATCTCTAACATCTCTCACAACCATTTTTACTGCAAACCTCTCGCTCACAGAAGTCAACACACTCAACACCAAAAGTTAGAGGAGATATATGAACACAGTCACTTTGGGGATATAAAACTCAGTATGAAAGCTCATGTTGTGGTGATGCTGTCAACTGATAAAGTTTGACACTGAAGTAGATTTGTGTCTGGAGACTCTACAGCTGCACATCCACCTTCAGAGTGGTGTTACGGGTTAGATAGAGAAAATCTCAGTCATGTTTTTTTCACTGGTAAAAAAAAACAGCCTGTAGCTTTTCTTTCTGTGGCAGGATCAGACTACACAGTGCTCCTGTCTTTTGAGATGATCTCTGTGTCAGATTAGGCCGTGAAAAATGTAGCACTGAGAAACATTTGTTGGTGGAAACTTACTGAAAATGTTCTGAAATGCTGAATCATTGTTGCGTAACTCTGACCCGTAAAAGCAGAGGAGTCAAACTCATTTTCATTAAAGGGCCACATACAGACCAATTTGATCTCATGTGGGCCGGATCATTAAAAAGATGGAGGGGAAGAAGGAAGGAAGGAAGGAAATAAGAAGGGAAGGAAGGAAAGACAGGCAAAAGGAAGGAGCGAAGAAAGGTAGGAAAGAAGGAAAGATGAAGGAAAGAAGGGAGGAAGGAAGAAATGGAGAAAGGAAGGAAGGAAGGAAGGAAGGAAGGAAGGAACAAAGAAAGGTAGGGAGGACAGATGTAAGGAAGGAAAGTGGGCCTGACTTTGATCATTGTATTTATGCAGGAACTACTGAAGAGACTAAAGACTCAAACTTGTTGATTTAAAGATATATCTATAATTCTAAAAAATATTTATTTAATGGTTTTATTAAATGAGCATATGTTACACTCAAGCCCTTGACAAACTACGGTGGCCGACAAGGGCAAACGCACAGCAACAGCCAAACACTGCAAATACATAAACGATGCAGAACCAAAGAAACATAAAACTACGGTGGCCAACTGGGGCCAACCACTTCATTTGGAGGAGAACAGCGGCAAGTACAGAAACGATGCAAACTCCAAAACACAAACAAAGATCAAAACAAATGCAACTACAAAATCACGCTGCAAATAAAAAAAACACGCTGCAAGAAACAAAAACAAATGCATAAACATCAAACGCACTGCAAATTAGGAAATGATGCAAAGCCAGAAACGATGCAAATCAAAAAAACACCTGCATTAAGAGAAATGCTGCATAACCACTCACAACAACGGAAGTGCCCCAAACCTGCAGGGGGCGCTCTAGGTTGTCTCGACTCAACGGGAGGCAGGTATAAGGGAGAGAGTGCCGTTACCTTTGGCAGAGGCGCTTTCATTCAGAGCAGCATGGGCATGGCACTGACCTGCAGTCGTCTCACTCTCTATAACGTAACGCATGTGTCAACAATGTTTTTGTAATTTCTCTCACTGCCAGAAGGAGGAGAACGAAATCCTGCACTTGAGCTTTAAGATACACTTATATGTGAAAATGGGGAACTTCTACAAACCATCAGCCTAAATTGAATAAAGATAAGATAACATCAGAGGCGTTTCTATATGTAAAAAACAACTTCTTCAATACATACTCGCTGTTGCTACTGATGCTTTTCATGAATCCAGGCATAACTCAACAAAACACTTTAAATGATAGAATGGCTTCTTGGAGGAACAGAGACAGTGGGAGACAGAGAGAGACAGATACATATATATAGTATTTAATGTGTTTGTTGATAGATTGATGTATATTTATTTATAATCCTCTGTCAATTTTAATAATCTTTACTGCTTTGGCAATATAGGTTCTGATCTGTCATGCCAATAAAGCTTATTTGAATTTGAGAAAGAGAGAGAGAGAGAGAGAGAGAGAGAGAGAGAGAGAGAGAGAGAGAGAGAGAGAGAGAGAGAGAGAGAGAGAGCACGCATGTGTGAGAAAAGAGAGAGAAAAGCAATTACACAAGTTGCATTATCAGCCACGAACCAAAATGAAGAATTCAACATATTCACATAGTCACTATCTGACACAACCAAGCTCAGCAGAAATGAGCCAACAGCCACAAAAGCAAACAGGAAACAGCTCAACAGCACTGAACTTCACAATAAAGTGCACAAACACACCAATCCAGCCTGTGACAACAACCTTAATGGAGAAGCATGAACACACTGACACTAGTCATCATCTATAATATCAACCCAGCACAGCAATATGGCCAAAGCACTGACCAAGCATCACAGAGGTAGGATGATAAAATATGCTTTCACTCACCAAAGCTGACAGCTCACTTGCAGAGAAAGGCCTCACAGTGGTTCCTCCTCTGGACTCCTGTCTCCTTCAGCTGCTGATTCAACAAGCTTTCATGGATGATAAGTTGAGTTGCAGTCCTCTCATGATATTCCAAGTGAAAGTTTTTATATCCTCAAGGTGGAAAAGCTGCCTGTCTGACTCAGGTGACATCATCATTTCTGATCCACACTTTCCACACAGCTTCATACATGTGATGATGATCCCACTGACTGAGCACATACCTGTTTCCCTCCACTCGCACCTGCACGCGCCATGTTTACTTTTCCAATTAGGTTCAATTTCACAGCGTTGTCCAGGTGAGTCCTGCTGCTCTCAGAAACATGATTCAGATGTTTGTAACCCGCCATCGACCGAGTAAAGTTACCATCTCCACCCAACAGCTGACACAGTTTACTATAACGTCTCCATGTTAAACCTGCAGTTAATAACCAGCAGCTGAGGCTCCAATGCGCTTTAATCTCAGCTCCTCCAAATTGAAGGGGTTCAAACTTGTGATCCAGTCCGAAAACCACTTTACTGGCGTCTCTCCTCTACTTACAGACTGTAGTTGAATCCAAATATCTACACTTCACCGCGCTTTCAGACTCGCGCTCTTTTCGGGCGCGTTCTCGTGACGTCAGCTACAGGTGAGGGGTTGTCAACTCTCCAGACCCCAAATTCATCAAGTTCACCAGGGGCTCTCAACTCAGGTGGGACTTTCTGAAGACGTCCAGAAAGTCTTTTTGAGGTGCAGACTTCACCTGACGTTGCTCGGAAAATTACCCATAATCCTTCAGGTGTGTAAAAAAAAAATACTATGAAAAATTATGGATTAAAAAACACAATAATCATAAAAAAAATATTCTTATTATTAAGTGTGTGTGTGTCTGCAGTGGGTGATTAGAGAGAGCAGCGCTGTGAGAGTGAGTGTGTGTGTGTGTGTGTGTGTGTGTGTGTGTGTGTGTGTGTGTGTGTGTGTGTGTGTGTGTGTGTGTGTGTGTGTGTGTCTCTGTTCAGCAGGTTGAATACAACATCAGATAAGAGAGGGAGAGAGACAGAGAGAGAGAGACAGAGAGAGAGAGAGAGAGAGAAGTAGAAGAAGGCTGTTCTCACATGCATTACATCTTTTTTTCATTACTTGTGAAAAGGCTGCTGGAGGTTTGAGAGGATGAGCGGAGTGAGGTGTGTGTGTGTGTGTGTGTGTGTGTGTGTGTGTGTGTGTGTGAGGGGAAGAGAGTAGCGAGTGTGTGTTGTTTGGATGAGAGGATGGAGAGAAAAGGTTGGAATCAGAGATGAAGTGGATGTGTGTTTGCATTTGTATTGTGTTGTTTTTCGAGAGGATGCGAAGTGTGAGGAGAGGAGAGGAGAGGTGTGTGTGTGTGTGTGTGTGTGTGTGTGTGTGTGTGTGTGTGTGTGTGTGTGTGTGTGTGTGTGTGTGTGTGTGTTGGTGCATACATGGACCAATGTGTGTGTAGGTGTAGGTTTCTTTCCTTCCTTCCTCCCTCTTTCTTTAATTTTTTAATTTTTCCTTTGTTCTTCTCCTCCTTCCCTATCTTTGCTCCTCCTCCCTCCTCCCTCCTTCCTTTCCTTCCTTCCTTCCTTCATCCCTCCCTCCTCCCTTCCTTCCTTCCTTCCTCCCTCCCTCTGTCCTTACTCCTTTCCTTCCTTCCATCTTTCCTTTCTTCCTTTCTCCTTTCCTTCCATCCCTTCCTCCTTTTCTTCCTCCCTCCTTGCTCCTTTCCTTCCTTCCTTCCTCCTTTCCTTCCTTCCTTCCTTCCTCTCTCCTTCCTCCGTCCTTCCTTCCTCCTTTTTTTTTTCACACACACACATACACGTTTTTACTACCTCATGGGGACCCTGACTGGGTTCCAGCCTTTCTAAAGGGTCTAGAGACATAATTTTAACTCCTAAATTCATCATAATTCAGTTATAAATATAAATATACAAATATCAATAACTCACATAAATTTGAAACCTGAATTTTGCCCCCCTCGTTGGGACCCGTAATGCTAACGTCTATTAGCATACAATTGACATCACTGTTAGCCACAGTACAATTCATATTCAGTATTTGAACAAATGTTGGATTGAAACCCAAACCCTGACCCTAACCCTAACCATTAACACTGCATCTAATAATCGAGTTAGCCAGGGGGATAATCGCTAAGCTAATATGCTAATACGAAACTAACATGCTAATATACACACTTGCACACTTTGTCAGGAAAAGGTCCCCAACGGGGGAAATTCGTGCACTGCAGTACCGTGTGTGAACTCTGGGGTTCACACAAACTCAGGAAAACCAACCTTGTGGGGACCTTTTTATAAAAAATAAAAAAAAACTGCACCAGGCCGATCAGGAGGCTGTTTGCTATTGATCCCAATGCTCGTGCCCGTGGAGACCGACTCCTGACTGGAAAGATCGGTCCCCATGGGTTAGTAATATGTCAGGTTGCGGTCCCCACCAGGATATAAAAACGCACACACACACACACACACACACACACCATTAATGACAGCAAAACGCAGCAGAGACGTGGAGTTCGGTCCCCATCAGGATAGAAAAACCAACACACACACACAGTTCTGGTGTTTGATGGCACCAGAAATCCTGTGAAAACAACAATTATCATGTGTTCTTCCTCCAAAACAAACATGGGCAGCAGCCGCCCACTTACATCCTGTATGTGTAGCGCAATTAAATCTGAAAAGGCACAAAAAAAAAGTCTGAGTGTGACATCATCAGGGTTTGGTCCAACGTGATGATCTTTGATTTGATGTTTCTTTACAGCTCAATCAGCCTCGCTGCTGTTTCATCTTGTTTTATTCATTTATGGTACGATGACCAGAGTTGGGAAGGTTGCTATGGAGACGTAATAGATTACTAGTTACTCTGTTTAAAATGTAATAAGTAATGTAGCATGGCATCCTGCATGCTACCATGCAGGATGCCAACCCGCTCATCAGGGAGAATTTAACCATTCATTCTCATTCATACACTGTTGGTGTAGCAACAGGAGCAATTTGGGGTTAAGTGTCTTGCCCAAGGACACATCGACATGTGGACTGGAGGAGCAGGGAATCGAACCACCAATCTTCCAATTGGAGGCTCTACCTCCTGAGCCACAGCCGCCCCCCAGTTGACTTATGTTATTATAAATGTAATTTGATGCCTAAAGAGACTGGACTGAGGTTATCATAATTTATGCATGAAAGGGTTAATCACTCACTTATATGTGAGTTCAAAAAATACTCCAGAAAATATAAATAGTATGAAATATGAAATAGACTTCAACAAAAAGACAAAAAAACATCATTATTTCTCTCTGTCACTTCATTAGTACTTGTAATATCAGCACACCTGATCAATTATCTGCCTGTCTGTGTTCCTCAAGCCTAAACTGTATGAAGAAGCAGCTTAATCACCAAAACTCTCTGTTACTAACATCAAGAAATATCATTACACCCTTCTAATCCATTTCTCTCCTTTATAGAAATTACTTCTTTTTTTTTCTCTTTTTGTGGAGAGTTTGCACATCATTACCTTAAAACAATGAGGTTTCTAAAAACAAGAAATAAAGGCAGACTTGATTTTTTCATTTGGGGTTCCAGCAGGCAGCTTTTTAAAATTTAATAGGCTGTTAATTGATGGTGCAGAAATGCATGGAGACAAATAGACGGCTGGAACATAAAAGGAGGAAATTACTTGTGAAATAACACAGTACACAAGTTTTTAGGAAATAGGCGACAACTTGGAAAACTAGTGGAGTAGTATTGTTAGAGTTGCCCTGCAGTTTATTTTCCATTGGTCTTGGGGGGGGGGGGGGTTTATTATTATAAGTTTATTCTATTTAAACGTTTATTATTGGGTTAAACATAAAAACTAAACAAAAGCATATTACTTATATAACCCTCCTGTTGTCCTGGAGTCAAGGGAGGAAGGGAGGAAGGAAGGAAGGAGGGAGGAAGGAAGGAAGGAAGGGAGGAAAAAGGGACGAAGGGAGGAAGGGAGGAAGAAGGAAAAGAGGTAGGAGGTAGGAGGAAGGGAGGAAGAAAGAAGGAAGGAAGGAGGGAGGGGGGGGAAGGAAGGAAGGTAGAAAGGAGGAAATAAGGAAGGTAGGAGGGAGGGAGGAAGGGGGGAAGGAAAGGAAGGAAGGAAGGAAGGAAGGAGGGAGGGAGGAAGGGGGGAAGAAAGAAGGAAGGAAGGTAGGAAGGAAAGAAGAAGGAAGGGAGGAAAGAAAGAGAGAAGGTGGGAGGAAGGGGGGAAGGAAGGAGGAAATAAGGAAGGTAGGAGGGAGGGAGGAAAGAAGGGCAGAGGAAAGAAGGAAGGGAGGAAAGAAAGAGAGAAGGGGGAGGAAGAAGGGAAGGAAAGGAAGGAAGGAAGGACAGACGGAATGAAGCAAGGAACAGTCAAAGAAACGCTGCCTCGACAAACTTTATCATATTTAAAAAGTTTATTATTGGGTTAAAGCAAAAAAGAAAAAAAGAAAAGAAAAGCATATTACTTTTTAAACGACTTCCTGCATGTCACTGCGGCTTCTACGTTTAATTTCTATACTTTATTCTGCTTTGAGAGCATTTGTCTCCAACTGTAGAGAGACTTGCTTTTTCAAAACTCATTAGAGCGACTGCAGCTGCAAGCTATTTCACATTCATGACACACACGCTTGCTTTTCTGTTGGAGAGTATAATTTACTACAACTATTATTACTGTTAAATTCCCAGCATGCACTTTTTCCCCTCATGTCTATTTAACCAGAATGTGTGTATGCTCAGTCCAGGTTAGTTAGTCATGCTTTATTTATTCATGAAGTCTAACTCAGATCAATATCTCTACTGCAGGAACAAACGCCATATATGCTATATCTCAAAGTGCAAAGTGAGGCTGTCACACTAGTCATTCATTCATTCCAGTAGAGAGAGATACTTCAGCATGATGGGATCCTGAGCATCATTTATCCTCATTCTTTTATACAAACTCTCCTCTTACTGGACATAAGATGCACAAATAAATCAGTCAGTATATACAAAAAATGGAAATATTCCAACTTTTTAAAATCCTTTGTTTGACTCATATTCATTCAAAAATATTGTTTATTCACATTTAATATAATGAATTGAAATCATCTCCTGTGTTATGTAACGTTAGACAGATCTATAGTGTGATTGTAAATGTTTTTTCTCCATCAACATAAAGCATAAACTCATTAAGGATTAATCACCAATTTATTAAATGACTGATGAGCTATTCATGAATGATGTGTGCTTCAGAAATTATATATAGAGATTAATTATGAGGTGATATAGTGAACAGTATAAAAGCAGGAAGCTCCAGCAGAGTCCCTGACAGTATATTAGCAACAGTTTGCTAACAGGTTCAACACATTAACTGGAAAATGGCTAATAAGAGGAAGAGGAAGGAAGGAAGGAAGGAAGGAAGGAAAGAAGTAAGGAGGGAGGGAGGAAAAGAGGAATGAAGTAAGGAGAGAAGGAAAGGAGGAAGGAAGGAAGGAAGGAAGGAAGGAAGTGAGGAAGGAAGGAAGGAAGGAAGTGAGGAAGTAAAGAAAGAAGTATGGAAGGAGAGGGATCAAAGAAAGAGGGAAGGAAGGGAGGAAGTGAGGAAAGAAGGAAAGGTGGCAGGAAGGAAGGAAGGAAGGAGGGGAGGAAGGAAGGAAGGAAGTGAGGAAAGAAGTATGGAAGGAGTAGGGAGCAAAGAAAGAGGTAAGGATGGGAAGAATGAAGGAAAATTTAAAGAACGAGGGAGGAAGGAAAGAACGACTCAGTTTGACCCGGGAGGACGACAGGAGGGTTAAAGTTATAAGCAGCTGCTGATAAAGATTCAGTTTCAGGTTATTTTAGGTTTATATGTTGGGGCAGAAAACAGCTTTCCCTCCATTTCCAAAACCCTTCACCATTTATTTTATTTTTCCTGTGTGACTTGATTAAATATTTAAGTTGATTTCATGCTTCTTAACCCTTACATGCTGTTCAGAGTCACATTTGACCCATTTTTTTTTTTACATTTGAGAGCTGCAAAAACATCATATACACATTTATTTTAGCCTGATTCTAATGTGACCCACAGTATACAAAAATGGAGACAAAATGCAATGTACAAATCTGATCTGTGTTATTAAATATTTAATATATATATTTATTGAATATAGGTATGAATGAGGCTCTTCATCAATATAGGCGCACTGGGTCCCTTTATTAAAGAAGTGCTGATGCCTGCCAGCTGCTGTAATGTAAAAGCTCATCATTGAAAGTTTGGATACGTGTTGGGTATGATACTGAATGTATGAACACACCGGCCAAATAATGCCACAAACACACTGGAATATAAAAGGTCTCACATCTCTCTGGTTTTTGAATAAAGCTCTATTTATTCTACATAGAATTCTAAACATTCTATTTGGAATTCTAAACATTCTATTTAGAATTCTAAACATTCTATTTAGAATTCTAAACATTCTATTTGGAATTCTAAACATTCTATTTAGAATTCTAAACATTCTATTTGGAATTCTAAACATTCTATTTGGAATTCTAAACATTCTATTTGGAATTCTAAACATTCTATTTGGAATTCTAGAATTCAGCATAATATTCTATAAAATCTTCTCCTGGACCATAAAATAGTGATTGTGAATGGGGTTTTTTTGTCATAATATTAATCAAGCAGAAGGATTAATCAAATGTTATTAATGACTGATGGAGAATTTATGAATGTGAATAGGTGTAGAGATTAATTATGAGTCAGTATATGAACAGTATAATCTTTGTGTTGTCCTCCCGGGTCAAATTGACCCTGTCTGTTTTGACTGTTCGTTCTTTCCACCCTTCCTTCCTTCCTTCCTTCCTTCCTTCCTTCCTTCCTTCCGTCCTTCCTCCCTCCTTCCTTCTCTCTTTCTTTCCTTCCTCCATCCCATTTTCTTCCTTCCTCTTTTCCTTTCTCCCTCCTTCCTTCTTTCCTCCCTCCTTCTGACTTTCCTTCCTTCCTTCCTTCATTCCTCCCTTCCTTCTTTCCTCTGTCCTTCATCCCTTCCTCTTTTCCTTTCTCCCTTCCAGCAAAAAACAAATGAAGGGACTTTTAAAGAGAAAAATGTCTTGCAATTGAGGAAAAAAGGGAGTGAGATTAAGCACAGATGATAAGTGACCGGGTGTATCTCAGGTCATTATTAGATCATCACTTTTATGATGATGGAGAGAGAGAGAGGGGGGGGGGGGGGGGGTAGAGAGAGGCGGGAGAAGAGAGCATGAGCGATTGATCTCCAACCAGCGAGAACAAACAGGCTTTGAAATGATGCTCTGATTAGGCCAAGCAGCATGATTAGTTCATCAATAACACAAATGAAAAACAATCTCTCTCTATCTTCTTCTTCTCCTTCTCCGCCTCCGTTCCTCTCTGCTATCATTCTTTAACTCTCTTTCTGCTTCTTCCCTGAAATTGATCGCAGGCGGATGAATCAATAATCACCTAGACACTGTAGTGACTTTCTGAGACATTTGAATGTCACAGCTGTGTGTACAGTTTATGTCCAAAAGAACTTTATCTCTGTTGTCTGGATGTTTAACCCTGTCAAGGAAGGAAGGAAGGAATGTAGGAAGGAATCAAGGAAAGGATGGAAGCAAGCATGGAAGGAAGGAAGGAAGGAAGGATGGAAGGAAAGGAGGAAGGAAGGAAGGATGGATGGAAGGAAGGATGGATGGAAGGAAAGGAGGAAGGAAGGATGGAAGGAAGGAAGTGAGGAAGGAATGAAGGAAGTGAGGAAGTGGGGAAGGAAGGAAGGAAGGAAGGAAGGAAAGGAGGAAGGAATGATGGAAGGAGGATGGAGCAAAGAAAGAAACTTAAAGGAAATTATTGCCACTCATATGTGATGTGTTTGTCAGTTTGAGTTTGTGTGTGTGTGTGTGTGTGTGTGTGTGTGTGTGTGTGTGTGTGTGTGTGTGTGTGTGTGTTTAGGTGTAAGGTGTATATCAGCGCTGACGTTAACAGACAGGCCTCCAGCTCGGAGACGAATGAGAGGGCAGATTGTGTTGAAGCTGATGAAGTAGCCCGATGCTCATTAGACGGCTGCCTTTCCTTCCTTCCTTCCTTCCTTCCTTCCTTCCTTCCTTCGTTCCTTCCTTCCTTCCTTCCTTCCTTCCTATTTTCCTATTTTCCTTCCTCCCTCCCTCCTTACCCCTTTCCTTTCCTTTCCTTTCAACCTTCCTTCCTTCCTTCCTTCCTTCTCTCCTTACTTCCTTACTCTTTTCCTCCCTCCCTCCTTACTCCCTTTCTTCCTTTCTTTTCCTTTCTCCCTTCCTTCTGTCCTTTCCTCCCTTCCTTCCTCCCTCCTTCCGTCTCTCATTCCCTCTTTTCTCCTTCCTAACTCCTTACCTTCCTTCTTCCTTCCTCCTTCCTCTCTTCCTTTCTTCCTCCCTCCCTCCTTTCCTTCCTTTTTCCTCCCTTCCTTCCTTGACTCGAGGACAATTATTGCCACTCATATGTGATGTGTTTGTCAGTGTGCCCATCAATATCTATACATCTGTGTGTGTGTGTGTGTGTGTGTGTGTGTGTGTGTGTGTGTGTGTGTGTGTGTGTGTGTGTGTGTGTGTGTGTTTAGGTGTAAGGTGTATATCAGCGCTGACGTTAACAGACAGGCCTCCAGCTCGGAGACGAATGAGAGGGCAGATTGTGTTGAAGCTGATGAAGTAGCCCGATGCTCATTAGACGGCTGCCGATACTCTGATGGATGCTTCTCACTTTTAAGGCGGCGCTCCCTTAATGATAAATGAGCTGGTATTTTTAAGGCGGCATCTCTCCTTCTCTCTTTTGCTTTATTTGTTTGGGGGTTGTTTTATTTTTTTCTTCTTGTGGAAACAACGAGAGCCTTTAGTGTTTATTGGATGATTTTATTTAATAAAGGAGGTATAATTAAAACAAACTAGCGCTGTGTATGTGTGTGATTAATGATTCGTTCATCAGGAGGAAAGAAACACAAGGCTCTCGGCTCAGCGTGACTCGGTGAGCGGATTGATTGGTTGATGCTAATTAGGCGTCGGCCGAGAGTTTACTCTTTCTGAACCGCAGAGGAAATAAGGAAATGATTTTTAAAAAAGGAAGTAATGCATAAACGAGTCTATATCATGTTTTCTTTGCTCCTCGTCACCTTTAACCTTCCTGTCGTCCTCCCGGGTCAAATTGACCCCGTCTGTTTTGACTATGCCTTCTTTCCTGCCTTCCTCGCTTCTGTCCTTCTTTCCTTCCTTTCCTTCCTGCCTCTTGTCCTTCCTTCCTTACTCCTTTCCTCCCTCCTTTCCTTCCTCCCTTCCTCTCTCCTGTCCTTCCTTCCTCTCTCCTTTCCTTCTTCCTCCTTTCCTTCCTCCTTTCCTTCCTCTCTCCTGTCCTTCCTTCCTTCCTTTCTCCCTCCTTTCCTTCCTCCCTTCCTTCCTCCCTTCCTTCCTTCCTCTCTCCTGTCCTTCCTTCCTCCCTCCCTTCCTTCATTCTTCCTCCCTTCCTTCCTTCTTCCTCCCTTCCTCCCTCCCTTCCATCCTTCCTTCCTTCCTTCCTCCTTCCTTCCTTCCTTCCTCCTCCCTTCCTTCCTTGACTCGAGGACAACAGGAGGGTTATGCACATTTAAACTTGAATGTATTGTGACATTGTCGGCATGTGTGTTGTGGAGCAGAACAATATTTTATCTTATTCACTAGCTTGGTCATGAGGAGCAGAAAGAAGTGTGCAATAAAAATTATGTTATTATCAATTTTCACATTTTTATCTGCTATAATTTATTATCTGTGAATATAACATGTTTGTAAATTGCATTAGGTCATTTGTGTTGTGACATTTACTGCTTCCTGTCTTGCTGCTTCAGACTCAGCAGGAAAGAGTGTTACCATATTTAATGTAAAAGTGGGGCAGACAGATATCCAATCAATTTTGAAATATTGCAAATACTGCACTAGCTTCAAATGTACAGATGGCATGAGAAGAGGAGACATTGGCTGAATCTTTATGTCCACACTCAGAATAATAAGAATATTTTTTATGATTATTGTTTTTAATCCATAATTTATCATAGTATTTTTTTTTACACACCTGAAGGATTATGGGTAATTTCCCGAGCAACGTCAGGTGAAGTCTGCACCTTTAAAAAGACTTTCTGGACGTCTTCAGAAAGTCCCACCTGTGTTGAGAGCCCCTGGTGAACTTGATGAATTTGGGGTCTGGAGAGATGACAACCCCTCACCTGTAGCTGACGTCACGAGAACGCGCCCGAAAAGAGCGCGAGTCTGAAAGCGCGGTGAAGTGTAGATATTTGGATTCAACTACAGTCTGTAAGTAGAGGAGAGACGCCAGCAAAGTGGTTTTCGGACTGGATCACAAGTTTGAACCCCTTCAATTTGGAGGAGCTGAGATTAAAGCGCATTGGAGCCTCAGCTGCTGGTTATTAACTGCAGGTTTAACATGGAGACGTTATAGTAAACTGTGTCTGCTGTTGGGTGGAGATGATAACTTTACTCGGGTCGATGGCGGGTTACAAACATCTGAATCATGTTTCTGAGAGCAGCAGGACTCACCTGGACAACGCTGTGAAATTGAGCCTAATTGGAAAAGTAAACATGGCGCGTGCAGGTGTGAGTGGAGGGAAACAGGTATGTGCTCAGTCAGTGGGATCATCACATGTATGAAGCTGTGTGGAAAGTGTGGATCAGAACATCTCGGACTCTGAATCTGAATCTGGGAATATTCAGATGTGTTTTTAAGACTGGAGAGATTTATGAGTGACCACGTGATGCATGCAAAGCTGGTTTACTCTCTCTTCCCACACTTCCTCCTCTCGTTCCTTCATGTGATTGGACTGTGCTGTGAAACTATGACCTGTAAGAAAAGAGGAGAAGAAGAAGTTTACCTCCTACACTGAGCATCATACTGCTAAGACACAACTTAGGACAGGGGTGTCAAACATGAGGCCTATGGGTCAAAACCTGCCCGCTGAGGGGAGCAATCCGGCCCACTTTCCTTCCTGTGTTCTTTTCCTTCCTTACATCTGTCCTCCCTACCTTTCTTTTTTCCTTTCTTAGTTCCTTCCTTCCTTCCTTCCTCCATTTCTTCCTTCCTCCCTTCCTTCCATTTGTCCTTCCCTCATTTCTTCCTTCATCCCTTCCTTCGGTCTGTCCTTCCTTCATTTCTTCCTTCATCCTTTCCTTCCTTCCTTCTGTCCTTCCTTCCTCCTTTCTGTCCTCCCTTCCTTCATTCCTTCCTTCATTTCTCCCTTCCTCTCTTCCTTCCTTCTGTCCTTCCTTCTTTCCTTCCTCCCTTCCTTCCTTCTGTCCTTCCTTCTTTCTTTCCTTCCTTCGTTCCTTCCTTCCCTCTGTCCTCCCTCCCTCCTTCCCTCCCTTCCTTGCATCTGTCCTTCCTTCCTTCCTTCCTTCCGTCTGTCTGTCCGTCCTTCACTGTCTGTCTTTCCTTCCTTCCTTCCTTCTTTCCCTCCATCTTTTTAATGATCAGGCCCACATGAGATCAAATTGTTCTGCATGTGGCCATTTTAATCAAAATGAGTTTGACACCTCTGACTTAGGAGGCTCAGAAATGATGATGTCACCTGAGTCAGACGGGCAGCTTTTCCACTTTGAGGATATAAAAAAACTTTCACTTGGAATATCATGAGAGGACTGCAACTCAACTTATCATCCAGGCTGTTCATTGATTCAGCGGCTAAAGGACTTCATCCCCAAAACCATGGAGACAGGAGTCCAGAGGAAGAAGTGAGCTGTCAGCTTTGGTGAGTGAAAGCATATTTTATCATCCTACCTTTGTGATGCTTGGTCAGTGCTTCGGCCATATTGCTGTGCTGGGTTGATATTATAGATGATGACTAGTGTCAGTGTGTTCATGCTTCTCTATTAAGGTTGTTGTCACAGGCTGGATTGGTGTGTTTGTGCACTTTATTGTGAAGTTCAGTGCTGTTGAGCTGTTTCCTGTTTGCTTTTGTGGCTGTTGGCTCATTTCTGCTGAGTTTGGTTGTGTCAGATAGTGATGATGGGAATATGTTGAATTCTTCATTTTGGTTTCCTTCATATTCCATTTTCCTTCCTTCCCTCCTTCCTTCCATCTTTCCTTCCCATCTTGCCCTTCCTACCTTCCTTCCTTTTGTCTTTCCTTCCTATCACTTTTCCCTTCTTTCTTTCCATCCGTCCTTCCTTCCTCCCTTCCAGCCCATATGAAATCAGATTTGGCCCTTGAACTAAAATGAGTTTTGACACCCCTGTTCTGAACACTCTCTCTCTCTCTCTGTGTCTCTCTCTCTCTCTCTCTCTCTCTCTCTCTCTCTCTCTCTCTTTCTCTCTGTCTCTCTGTCTGTCTCTCTCTCTCTCTCTCTCTCTCTCTCTCTCTCTCTCTCTCTCTCTCTCTCTAATTTGGTTCTGCATCGTTTATGTATTTGCAGTGTTTGGCTGTTGCTAAGCGTTTGGCCCTTGTCGGCCACCGTAGTTTGTCAAGGGCTTGAGTGTAACATATGCTCATTTAATAAAACCATTAAATATATTTTTTTTTAGAATTATAGATATATCTTTAAATCAACAAGTTTGAGTCTTTAGTCTCTTCAGTAGTTCCTGCATAAATACA